>NC_056733.1:1251335505-1251400505 GCF_019279795.1 Protopterus annectens | reverse complement strand
CCCAAACCCATTTGACCAAAATTTCATTTGACTGACACTTCATTTGATTGACACTTCATTTGACTGACACTTCATTTGACTGACAAGTATTATTAGCAAGTAAGTGGGATATGCCCCCTTCCCCACTGTAGTGTGACCCTGGAGTTAGAATATATAGTTAGGGGAGGTGTGGGTGGCACAGCCCCCCACTTACTTTTATTTTACTAAGCAATATTAAAGCAAAACTAAACAATATAATATGAAATTAAGTGGGGGATTTGCCCCCACACCCCCTATTGTGGGGGGCTGTGCCACCCCCCTCCTAACCATATATTCTAACTCCAGGGTCACACTACAGTGGGGAAGGGGGCATATCCCATTTTCTTGCCAATAATACTTGTCGGTCAAATGAAGTGTCAGTCAAATTAAATTTCGGTCATTTGTTTTCGGGCATATGGGTGTCGGTCAATCTGAAGTTAGGGCAAATGAAGTAGACCCATAGATATATATATATATATATATATATATATATATATATAAATTGGTCCTAATCTGAATATCAAAAGTGCAATTAATCAAAAAGTATTTGAGCTAATTCACTTTAGGGAAAGTGCATTTTATCGAAAATGCACTTTGTCAAAACAAAAGAAAAAAAAAAAAACACGCAGTTCGCATGAAGATTTAGTTGTACATCAAGATGTAGTGTTGATTGTACAACTAAGCACACTGTTGCCTAGACCATGATACGGTGGGGATAAGGGAATATTCCCTTTTCCCCAGTGTAGTGTGATCTTGGAGTAAAAATATTAAAGTTGGAGGGTGTGGGGGGCCACAGCCCCCCACATGGAGGGTGCAGGGGAGGCTTGCCCCCATGCATAAATGTGAATAGTGTTTTATTTGTGTAGTTTTTTGGCATTTTGTTTATTTATTTGCTTTTTTTCATGAAATGCACTTTTGTAAAATTGAGTTCGCTCATGTACGTTTTGCTGAAACATACTTTCAGTGTTACAACAAAGATTCATATATATATATATATATATATATATACACACACACACACACACACACATATATATATATGTGTGTGTGTGTGTGTGTATATATATATATATATATATATATATATATATATATATATATATATACACACACATATATATATATATATATATATATATATATATATATATATATACACACACACACACACACACATATGTATATATATATATATATATATATATATATATATATATATATATATATATATATATATATAAATAACAGAAAAAGTGGTTCAGGCAGACCAGAAAACAGCTCGCAATTAATTTATTGCAATAAAATGTTTTTAAGAGATTGTATTATTTTTACATAGAAAAGATGTGAATTGCTTGGTATTTATTTAAGTATTTAAATGGCTGTAATTGTATGTGTTTTATTCACTTGATAAAGCCTTGCATTGTGTCAGGGTTAAAGTGCTTGTCTGGAATTTTACTGCAATAAATTAGTTATCTGTTTTCTGGTGTGCACGAACCACTTTTTCTTTTATTGGTTACTATTTGCATTTTTTTCTGCTGGTTTTGTGGTTTTAAGATTATATATATATATATATATATATATATATATATATATATGGTTTATTATCAAAAGAACGAAAATCACATCCTCGAATGGTGATTTCCACGACAAATAGTGCCTTTTTTAGGCAAGGCTCAAATTCTAAACCTACCACCCTAGAACACAAAAAAGGAAAAAAACTAAGGGTAATGCTGCTCAATGCCAGAAGTCTAAATCTCAAAATGCACGCACTCGAGGCCCTTCTCAGTATGGAGAACATCGATGTCTGTGCAGTGACAGAAACCTGGTTCAAGGCTCCTGAGAGCACCCCAGCACTATCAGGTTTTACCTCTTATCATGCGTTCCGGCCCCAAAATCCGGACAATACCAAGAAAGGAGGGGGGGTATCCATATTCATCAAAGACACCCACACCTCAAGACTGGTGGCAACGCACGATGCATCGGAGACCATCCAGGTGCAATTAACCATAGGCAAGACTGCTCTGCAAATTGTAGCATGTTACAGGCCACCCTCACAAACTCAGGAACCTCACATGGCCTTCCTGAAAACACTAGAGGGATAAATGTATCACCAAACACCATCATACTAGGTGACTTCAATTACCCTAATATAGACTGGGAACACTACTCAAGCCCAAACACCCTAGCCCAAAAGTTCCTGGAATTCATAAACTCAAATGCCATGGAACAACTAGTCACCATCCCACAAGAGGAGAAAACATACTTGATCTCATCATCACGAACATGGGAGCACAATGTTCAACACCGAAGTATACCCCTCACTGGTGAGATCAGATCACAAACTAATCTCGCTGGAGGTCCTCATCCCACCCCACCTGAAATAAAAAGACCACAGTAAAGAACTTCTCGAGCCGACTTCACACTTCTAAAGACTAGTGTGGTCTCCTTTAAGGCCCCCGAGCCAGCGGAAAACAGTACTCAAGCCGCTGAATCACTTACAAATGCCTTCTACCAGCACCTGCAGGACTGCATGGATAAGGCAATCCCAAGCAAAACAAAGACTCTTTGTACCAAAGGCAAGCGTCCACTCTGGTGGACCCCAGCCATAAACAAACTCTACAACAAAAGGAGGAAGCTACTACAAGATAGATCAAAATCCTTAAAAGGTAAGACACCCTTGATCACTATAAGTAAAAAACTAAGAGCTCTCATAAAATCATCCAAAGCAAATTTTGAGAGAAAAATAGCTAAAGACTCAAAAGACAATCATAAGGCCTTCTTTAGCTATGTTAGAAACCTGGGAGGAAACTCCCAGATATGCTCAGAACTAGTTCAAAATGATGTGAAGATTACTGATCCTACAGACATTGCCAACATACTGGCTGACAGGTTCAGTGCAAACTTCTCCCCTCCCCAAAGGAGAGATATCTATACCAGCGATTGCAGCCCCCAAACATCTCCAACGCCCAAGTGAGAACTGCTCTCTCCAAAGCAAAAACACAGCATCCATGGGACCTGATGGTGTCCCCGGCTGTGTGCTCCACGAACTCAATGAGGAATTAAACCCACAGCTAGGACAGCTGTTTAATCATAGTCTTACCTCTGGATACGTACCCAGGGAGTGGCGCACTGCAACTGTGGTCCCACTTCACAAAGGCGGTGCCTCCACCGACCCTGGAAATTACCGGCCCATTAGCTTGACAAGCCTTATCTGCAAAGCCATGGAGAGGATCATAATGGACCTCATAAATAAAGACATAGGAATTTGCAGACTTTGGATCCATCCCAGTTTGGCTTTGTCAAAGGCAGATCATGCCTTCTAAACTTGGTTGACTTTTTGAAACAGTCACCAAAGCCATTGATGAGGAAAGGCAGTCCATACAGCCTACCTCGATCTGGCGAAGGCCTTTGATACAATACCCCACTCGGGTATCATTGAAAAACTCATCAGCTTAAATGTTAACCCATACATCACAAGATGGGTTGCAAACTGGCTGAGTGACAGAACCCACAGGGTCAGAGTTGCTGGCGCCATGTCAGACTCAAAGCCTGTCACAAGTGGTGTACCACAGGGCTCAGTCCTGGGCCCACTCTTTGTTTGGCATCTACTTTTCCGAAGTACAAGCAAACACAGGAGGGTTATGGCTGACAAAGTTTGCAGATGACTGCAAACTGGGTGCCATAGTAGAAAACACATCTGACACAGATATCCTTCAGAAGGGTCTCACAGAAACGGATAACTGGTGCCAGAGCCATGGCCTAAAGTTAAATGCCAAAAAATGCATAGTCATACCCTTCGGGAAAAACAAGGTTACCCCTAGCTACCAAATAGGTGGCAATCCACTGAGTACAGAAGAAGTTATCAGGGACCTGGGGACCCAGGTTGATAGTAGTCTGTCATTCGACACCCATGTAGCTAAAGTAGTTAGGAAGACCTTCTACATTGCCCACCTTATCATGAAGGGATTCTCATCTAGATCAAGGGAGGTCATAGTCTCCCTATACTCATCACTCATCAGACCAATGATTGAGTACAATGCCCCATTCGAATGTATCTGACCCGACACTTGCAGCAGCTGGAGAGGCCACAAAAGTTCCTCACCAAAAGGATAAAGGGTCTCAAACATCTGTCCTATGCTGCCCAACTGAAAGAACTCCAGCTCTATTCAGTCGCACCGCTTGCTCAGAGGTGACCTTTGCCTAACATACAAGGCCATGTCAAACCCAGATTTGATGAATATGCTTCACCTCAAAAAATCTAGATCCGTCAGAGCCACAAGGGCGGAGACTTAAACCTCGACACGGCTATTAATAGGACGTGCTGGAGGGATAGATTCATCACCCAAAGACTCCCTATGCTGTGGAATAAAATCCCGGTATATGTGAGGCAGAGCACCTCGCTGGCCTTGTTCAAGAGAAATCTTGACCAATGGATGGGAGATCGCAGATATACCCCAGGGATTACCTCAGTGTCACTGCTCAACAGAGGCACAGCAAAATAATGGGTATAGTTCCCCATACTAAAGGGGTGGCGTAAGCCACAAAACTATGGGCTAGGCTTGTAAATGCCCTCGGGCAGATAGCCTAGTATGAACCTATGAACCTATGAACCTATAAATATACTCATACATATTAAGTAGGTTGTATGGTCGACGCAACAAGATCGACAACGTTCTATCAATCTTAATGTTAGCAACTCCCATTGCCAACCATGCTTTGAGTCCCTGCCCTGTGAACGTCCTTCTGAACAGACATACACATGAATGTCGACATTCTGACTGTCACTCCTACCATGTTTGAGGAGTTCACTGTCATGCAACTGAATGTTGACATTCTGACTGTAAACATATATATATATATATATATATATATATATATATATATATATATTTCAGTGCTTACTGTCCAGTCTCATCCACCTCACAACCAGAATCATGCTCCATGATCTACCTTTAAAGGAGGCCACAGTAGTTGGTGACAGTGTCTCAGAACTCTAGGAAATGGTGAAGCTTCTTCAACTCTAGTAATTGTCTGTGTCTCTGTAGTTTCATATTCTTTTCCATTCACTTAGGATCCTCTTTATTATTCCAGTTTCTTTTCAACTGTTAAAAACCTTCTGTTTGATTGGCTAATATTAATTCTGTCTGGGTATAAACTTTAACCTTAGGTCGTGTCTAAAAATAATATACAAGCGTATCTGCTTCTTCAGTTATCAAATATTTATATAAACCTTTATACAAAAGTCTAATAGGTTAAAATTATAATACATACAGTTTCTCTTTAATTATTTTACTGGCAACGTTTTTACAGGTCAAGTACAAAGGGAGTTACATTCAGAAAATATGCAATGTCACCAAATATTCATTTGAATATGACTGCCCTTCTGGAATTTATGATGGACAACTGCACCCAAAAACCCTGTATCACTCAACAGTGAAAATAAACAATGTTGCAAAAACACAGATGCTGACAGGGTTTTGCCCCCAGACACTCCTATTATAAAATACTAACTGCATTTTTACCCAACTGTGTATAATGGGCAATCACAAAGTGAACAAAAAATGTTCCTACCACCTTTCTACAGCATTTCATAACTTAAATCCATATAGCTGAACTGTATCTGCAGTTCAAAAGCCACAAATTCAGTGAAACTCCAACTATCCCCACAACCCATTGCCAAAGACACCAAAAATATCTTAACTACAGGACTTCCAAGATGGCTGCATAATGAGTATCAGCGTATTTGTAGTTCTCCCAGTGTGTAAACAGAAAATCAGCAGAGAAGGCCAGTAGACTTGTGTTTATGGGTAAATTTCAGTAACTGGATAGTAAGTGCACTGCCTGGATATCAGGAATAAAGAAATACAGAAGACCTGGAAAAAATCAGCTACAAAAAGCGAGGAAGAAACACTGACTGGGGAAATTCTACAGCTGTTCAGCAAAAAGCAATGCAACCTTCAGAGATGACTTCCAGCACCTTACAGGAAGATACAAGACAATTGCATACAGACCTGGTTAAAATAAACAAAACACTGATGGAGTATATCAGCACAAACAACAAAAGACTGGAAAAATGGGAAAAGCTTTAAACAGATATTCAGATGTGATGATAAAGCTGTAAAAATCAGAGTTTGAAATAAAGAAAAGGCTAGCTGAATATGAAATTCCTCGGGAAGAGATGTTTTGCAAATAATAGAACTAGAGGACAGAGCACTTAGCAAACACCTGATATTTTCAGCTATACTAGAGAAGCTGGAAGGAACAGACTGCATTTTATGAAAACACAACTAAGCAACTAGACTGGTATTCCACAGCAGGAGTTGTTAGTTGAAAGGGCACACCGTGTGTTTGCTCCAAACCTGACTATAGGAAAGCAAGCTAGACCTTTAATAGTAAATATGCAATCCTACCATGAGAAGGAGTTGATTCTGACAAAATAGTAGCAGAAGGACAAAGTACTAAAAGTGGGAGGCAACGGAGTGTTTGTAGAGAATGAATACTCACTGCACACCACACAGAAGAGGAGCAAATTTATTTCACTATTCAGGGAATGTCGACATACAGGTGTGAGATTCAAACTGCTGCACCCAGCTGTCTTCAAGACTTTCTTCTCTGGAGGGACAAAATCATTTTTGATGAAATACATGTTTAGGAAGAAATACAAAAGTTTGTCCAACAAAAAGTAAGCTATGAAACAGAAGGAGATTCTGCTTCTTGTTCTTCTGGTAATAAAGACCACAGAGAGGCTGTACCAAACCTTTTCAAAATTTTCAATTGAAACTGTTGGAAAGAAGGAAGAGAGCATGATTGTTGACTAGAAGAAATAAAAGTAGATTGGAAATTAAGCAGAGACAGAATTTCACAGATGAACAGTAATAAAACCAGTAACAATAATTATATTTGTGAAATATGACAGAACAAGAAAATCTGGAAATATTGGACTTTTTCAAATTTGTTAGACTTTTGGGGGACTCTAAAGCATATGCCCTACTTCATATCATTAATGTTTGTAAAAGTGCATTGGGGAGGGAAGAGGAGGGAGGAAGTTAACTGTAAGTAAATATTTTTTTCTTAAACAATACCAATTTTGTGGCATGTGGTTTTCTTCACATGCTAGAAAGTAAAGTTTTTTTCAGTTATTTGTAAGAGTAATGGGGATTATAAGCAGGTGCTGTTGCTCTTTTTTTCTCCCTTTTGTCTCTCTCTCTCTCTCTTCTTGTTCAGTTTTAAGAAATGTAGGCAATGCAATGTATTACAAAAGTTTGGTTAAAAAACATGATAAAAGAAAAAATAAATGTGTTTTTTCATTCTTGCATGGAGAGTTGACTGGATTAAAGATTGATTTAGTAACATGTTTTAAGAGAGAACAAGTAACTAAAAAAGAACATTGATATTATGAGGCTTTTTTCTAGCAAATACATGTATGCTCAGCAACAATTCTGCAGCTGGTCTTCATAGTTCCATGGAAACAATCTGATAAAGGGAAACTGGCTGCCTGGTTCTCATATCTGCATGGAGACAATCTGATAAACAGAAACTGGCTACAGTCTGATGGAGAGTGATTGACTGAGGAAAAAAAAAGAAAACAGAAACTGGCTAGGAGATAATGTTCTCTGAAAGCATGTTGGGGTTTTCTAAAATTAGATAATGTTCTCTGAAAGCATTCAGGGGCTTTCCCAAGGTAGTTAATGTTCTCTGAAATCATTCAGGGTTTTTTCCAGCTGGAAGAGCTATATAGATAATACAAAACCAATCAGCACTTAGTAGAAGCACAGTCTCCACCATGCATTTTAGCATATATGACCTTTCTTTTAGGTTAACTCAAGTTTGTGAGGTTTGGCTCTCAGTTTGGAATTTTTATTCCTATTATGAGGTTAAAACTTCAATATTTGAAGGTGTACATAGTTGTGTGCATTAGTATTAAGTTAATATGTTTTGGGGGTATTGACGGTGCATTTGTTTTTTTGTTTGAGGGCTTTCAATAAAACAAAACGTATTATAAGATGTGACTTAAGCTGAAATGTATATGACAAAAAAACAATTGTATAAAAGCTCAACCTGCCAAACACTGTATGCATGTAACACAAAAGCTGGAACAGACATTTAATAAAAAATGTGTTATACATAAAAGCTGGGAATAATAACTTTTAATACAATGATGCTTTCTTTAATGTCTTTAAATAAAAATGGCCTCACATATAAATCCAAACAAGAAAGAGTAGTGAACTATATTAAAAATGTAGAGTACAAATAGTCATGTTACAGGAGACATACTTAGAAATAACTGTGCATGTTAATTTGATAAAGAAAAGTTTTTAGGATGGTTATTCAGTGGAATACCTGGGACAAATGAAATGCATAGATGGTATTCCTGTGGAAGTTTGGAAGCTAGGAGGAAAAAACTGATAATGTTCTGGAAGGTTTTGTTTAATAGTATCTTAAGAGGAGGATAAGTACCAGCATCCTGGAAGAAAGCAGTGGTAGCTATAATATCTAAAGATGGTAAAGATCCATCAGCTCCACTTCATACAGGTCAATTTCAATAATAAACCATGATTATAAAGTGTTCATGTCTACAATGGCTAAAAGAATAGCAAAAGTAATGTCAAAACTGATAGATATAGATCAATGTGGTTTTGTGGAGGGGAGGCAAACATTTGACAACATTAACAGAACATTGATGATCCAGAGGGAGGCAGAATGTAAGAAAATATGATTGTTGGTGGGTCTTGATGCAGAAAAAAACATTTTACAGAGTAAGCTGGGACTTTATGAGCAGGGCAATGGAAGCATTTACATTTCCTGAAAACAATATAAAATTCATTAGGAGAATATATGAAGGCTCAGAGATGAAAATTAAAGTAGGTGGGGTTCTCTCTGATAATTTCTGCTTGAGCAGAGGAACCAGGCAGGGGTGTCCTCTTTCCTGTTTATTATTTGTGTTATATTTAGAACCATTGGCAAAGAAAATAAGGGACTCAGATATTCAAGGATATAATTGGTATGGTAGTCAAGAAAAGCTGGCTTTATTTGCATATGATATTATTTTGTTCCTGAAAAAAACAGAATAATGTTGAGGAACATTTTGAGACAGTTTTAGATCTTTTTGGGATACAAAATCTGTGCAGTAACTGAGACCTGGTTCAAGGCTCCAGAGATCACCCCTGCAATACCAGGCTACAGCTCTTACCACACTTTTCAGCCACCAAACCAAGACCGAAACACTAAAGGTGGAGGAGTGCCCATATTCACCAAGGATATTCACACCTCCAGGCTAGTTTCCCAACACAATGCATATGAAATTCTCTAGGTAAGACTGCAATCCAAATTGTAGCTTGCTACAGATCCCTCACCATGCCCCAAGATTCTCACTACACCTTTCTAAACATACCGGAAAATATTAAGATACAACCAAACACCCTAATACTGGGTGATTTCAACTACCCTGCCATAAACTCAGAAAATTACTTGGATACCAACACCTTTTCCCAACGGTTCTTGGAATTCATAAATTCCAACACCCTGGATCAACTAATCCATTGTCCCACCAGGGTTCTCCAGTATCCTAGACCTGGTCATTATCAACATGGGAGATAGATGTTCCACACCAGTGGTCATCCCCTAATTGGTCAGGTCTGACCATAAGCAAATCACCCTTGACATCTACATCCCACTCCCATCCCCCAGTAAGGAAACCTCCATAAAAAAATTCTCCAAAGTCAACATCATGCTACTCAAGTCAGAAGTGACAAACTTCATGACACCCATGCAGATGGGAGCTGAAAGTTTGAGTGCTGAATCCTACACTAAGGCACTGTATGAGCACATCCACTCGTGCATGAATCGTGCCTTCCCGGATAGAACCAAGATGCTCTCATGCAAAAAAGGAAGCCAATCTGCTGGTCCCCTGATATAAAGAAACTATACAACAGAAGGAAGAAACTGTTGCAGAAAAGAGGAAAATCCCAGGATGCAAAAAACTCACTTACCAGCCTCAGGAAGAAGCTGAGATCTCTCATAAAATCCTCCAAAGCTAGTTACAAAAATAAAATTGCCAAAGATTCAAAAGACAACCACAAGGCATTCTATAGTTATGTCAAGAATCTAAATGGCAATGCTCAGATCTGCTCTGAGCTACAACAGAATGGTATTAAATATACTGATCCGAAGGATATTGCCAATATCCTGGCAGAACAATTTAGTGCCAACTTCACCCCCCTCTCACCCCCTAAAGGGCCCATATCAATACCAAAAGATTGCCAAATTATGGTAATCAAGGCCACACAGGTAGAAACTGCACTCTCCAAAGCTAAGAATACAACATCCATGGGACCAGATGACATCCCGGGCTGTGTACTACATGAACTACAAAATGAACTGGCACCTCACCTAAGTGTCATGTTTAATCATAGCCTCACCTGAGGCTTCGTGCCCACTGAGTGGCACACAACTGAAGTTATCCCACTCCACAAGGGGGGATCCACCTTGGATCCCGGGAGCTACTGTCCCATCAGTCTAACAAGCCTGATCTGCAAGGGTTTGGAATGCATTATCATGGAACTTATAAACAAAGACATTGGCAATGTTCAAACACTGGACCCCATCCAGTTTGGGTTTGTGAAGGGCCGATCTTGTCTCCTGAACCTGATTGACTTCTTTGAATCAGTCTCCAGAGCTGTGGATGAGGATAAGGTGGTCCACACAGCCTATCTGGACCTCATCAAGGCCTTCAATACCTTCCTCCACTCTGGAGTCATAGATAAACTTACTAAGCTGGGCATAAACCCTATGTCAATCGATGGGTTACCAACTGGCTTACTGACAGAACCCAGACTGTAAAAGCTTCAGACAAATGACAAGTGAAGTACCTCAGGGTTCAGTCCTGGGACCGCCCTTGTTTGGCATCTGCTTCTTTGAAGTACAGGCCAACACTAAGGGACTCTGGCTAACAAAGTTCCCAGTTGACTGCAAACTGGGACCCATTATTGAATCCCCAAATGATGTGGATATTCTACAAAAGGGCCTTACAGAAACAGATGCTTAGCGCCAGAGCCATGGTCTCAAGCTTAATGCCAAGAAATGTATAGTTATCTGCTTTGAGCAAAACCATGTACCCATGAATTACCACATAGGTGTCAGTACACTAAACACCGAAAGTGTGATGAGAGACTTAGGGACACAGGTGGACAGTGGTCTCACCTATGATAACCACATCGCCACAACAGTCAGGAAATCCTTCTATGTGGCACATCTCATCACTAAGGACTTTTCATCCAGAAAAAAGGAGGTCATTCTCCCACTGTACTCATCCCTCATTAGACCCATTATAGAGTATAATGCCCAGTTTGCTATGTACCTCACAAGACATCTGCAACAGCTGGAAAGGCTCCAGAAATACCTCACTAAAAGAATCACAGGCCTAAAGCAGATGCTGTATGCTTACCGTCTAAAAAAACTCCATCTATACTGTGTGGCATATCGTCTACTCAGAGGCGATCTCTGCTTAACATACATGGCCATGTCAAACCCTGAGCTGTTGGACATGCTCCACTTAAAGAAGTCCCAATCCATCAGAGCCACATGCTCCAGAGCTCTAAACCTTGTCATCACAATGAACAAACATGCTGGAGGGATAGGTTCCTGACCCAGAGACTCCCCATACTCTGGAATAGACTGCCCGTACATGTCAAGCAGAGCGCCTCCTTGGACCTCTTCAAAAGGAACCTTGATGATTGGATGGAAGATAGGAAATTCACCCCGTTGATCACATCAGTCACCCTGCTAGATAGGGCTCCAGGGAAGTAAATATTGTGGGAAGAAATATCCAGGGAATTGTTATGGCTAGACTTGTATAGGCCCTAGGGCCGATAGCCTAGTACCAACCTATGAACCTAAAACTAATGAAGCTAAAACAAAGGTAATATTGGTAAATTATGCACCCACACAGGAACTGGTTCAGGAATACCCAGATTTATGAGCATATGATAAAATGAAATATTTAGTAGTATGGATTAAAATGATTCTAGTGTCGCAGCTAAGGATATGTGGGAATAGACTAAACAAAAGATAAAAAACTGAGAAAATGGAAGCTTTGTTATATTGATATGGATAGTAAGATACAAGGAGTTAAAATATTTCAGTCCCTTTGTCTTATACACAGATCAGAAATACTTTTATCAACCAAAGGAGAAATTGTAGGTGGCAATTAACAAAGAGGTGAAGGACTTTATCTTGGAAGGGAAATGGTAAGAGTCAAGTGGGATAAGCTGATTCTTCCAGTAGAACAGGGTGGCTTGGGATTACCCAGTTTGAAGTGGCATTTCAGTGCTACACAGTTAAGACTTCCATAAATAGCACATGCAGAAAACTATAATTCAAAGTGTAAAAGGATGATGACGAAACACAGGGGAAGCTCAAGAAACAAAGAGAGACTGTGAATTTGGATGCAGACCTTTAAGGAGAATAACAATTATCATGAGGAATATCATAGCCATAAAGTAGCAGAAAGTATTCTAAGAAGTAAACCAAGACGGGACTGGAGAAAGGAGATTTTGCCAATAGGGATGACTCCAATTAGGGATACAGACAATAGGCAAGAGGGGGCAGGAATTTATTGGAGAAAACTGGCAAAGGAACCAAGGTATTGGGAGCAAATAACTAAACAGGGAAAGATGATAGAATGGAAAGACGCCAAGAATTTATTTGGACTGCAGGTTAGAGATTGCCTTCCCTATCGGACTGATAACAGAGTATAGGCAAAGGGAAAGGGGGTTCCTAAACAAAAGACCAGCACTGGTAGAGTTTTTTATAGAATCTAGAACAGAACCTGCTATTAAAAAAGGAATAATTAGTAGAGCATATAAACTATTGCATGATAACTGTAAGAATCAACTAGAGGAGCTTAGAAAGGATTGGAAAGAAAGACTGGATAAGCAATTTACAAAGAATCAATAGGAAGGTATATGTATATCTCCCAAATATGCAACGAAATCTAGAATATTTTGGATTTTTGCCTGGAAATGTTTACATATATATTTTATACCACAAGTAGACTCACAAGAATTTTTCCTCAGGTAGACAGTAAATATTGGAGGTGTGAAGAGGAAGAAAGAGGTATTTGGGAACATATTTTCTGGGAGTGCTGTGAGTTGGTGGACTTTAGGGATTCCCTGCAGGATGCACTGTCGGAGATGCTGGATGGGCAGATTGGTCTGATGAGGGAGATGATTCTTCTGAGCTATGATACAGAATCGGAATTGCCTAGACATGGTAAGGCTGCGCTGTGTCTAATAATGGTGGCTGCCAAAAAAGCAATTACTAGAAAATGGAAATCAAAATCTAAAACAACTATACTGGAAGCAGTGAAGATAGTAACAGAGATACAACAACTGAAACTGAGATCTTTAGAAAATGGTAGGACAAACTACATAGGAAAAAATGGGAATTGCGGGAACAATACATACAAGGGTAGAATGAAGTCTAAAAGATGGCAGGACTCAAATGAGCTATGTAATATTTGAGTGAGAAAGATTGGGTAGATTATAAGTGATGTATAATGTTTGCAGCTGGGAGTGTGTCTGTATGGTTTGTGACGTAAAATGCTTGCAACTAAGATTGTGTCGGTGTGGTTTGTTTTCACTTTTATAAATGTATGATTGCCTATGTAGCAAGTGATTGGTTAATAAAGATGTTACTTGTTTAAAACAAAAAAGGCAGGAAATGAATAATTTATATAATATAGCTGCGGTGGTACAGCAGTAGCATTGTCGCCTCACAGCAAGAGGCTCTCCCATTCGATTCTCGGCTGGAGCGCCCTCTGTGTGGAGTCTGCATGTCCTCCCCGCAGTCGAGTGGCATTCAAAAGACATGCATAGGTTGTGCCTTCGTTGAAGGTTGGGCGTCGAGCTGGCACCTTGGCACCATAAAAAATCTACTGCCAATCATTAGCGGACCAGAGTTCCATTGTGGCGACCCCTAACCAGGAAAAGTCGAAAGAAGAACAAACATTGTTTAGGTTATATGATATATAGCAATATATCTGAAATAACCAGAAAAAGTTCGATCTTGCACAAATAAAATCAAAGAAAAAAAATTAAGGTGACCACCATGGCTAAAAACAAGCACTTTAATCCAATGAATAAATAAATAAAGACATATAGTGGGGGCCTAAAAGGAAATATTAGCTCTTTCACACAATAAGTGCTTATTCAGATCTACTCATTCAAGAAAGCAGCCCAACAGGCACTAGGACAGTGAAATCAATTAACTCTGATAAGAAAGCCTTAAAGGACAACCGCGCCCTCAGACTCAAAAAACATATTAATTTCATCATGGTTTGATGTTTCCTACATTTTAATAGCACTCTGAGACTATTTTGAGCTTTTTAGATATTTTTAGATGCAATTTCTGACTCTGACCACATGGGGTCTGGCATATTGAAAGAATTCAGACTGTTTACTCTGCCTCTAAATATCCCAGAATGCATTATTTGTCTCCAAAAAATTGCATCAGATCTGCCACGTTTTGCCTTAAGCTGCTGTCACTTCATTGACTTAACAGGCATTCACTGCAGTCTTAAAATCCCCTACATTTGGCTAAAATATTATCCTTTTTCAATGACCACGTAAAACACAAGCAGTGCAAATGCTACAGAACAGAACTGAAAGGTGCATTTTCTAGCTCTTTCATCTTAGAAATGCTAAATTGCTTTCTTTTGTGAAGGCTGAAATCTAGCTCTTCAAGGAATCTCCCCTCCCACTTCACACCTACCTTCCCTAGCTGTCAAAGAGCCAAGGGTAATTTGACTCATTATCTGCATGTGATTGACAACTCACAGCAGGTGACCAGAGTAATGTACTGTTTGCTTGTCAGCCTTTTCCTCCTTACAGTGGGAGACTTTTTTGTTGCACTACTCCTGTCAAATTTAAAACCAAGCTACATAGCACTGGCAATAATCCCTGCTTTGCAAAGCAATCTGCCACTTATTTTCCCTTCCTGTTTAAATAGCTAACAAATGATGCACTATAAACTTGAAATATTTTAGACTTGCATGACAGCACCCACATGCTTTTTTGAGTCAATATTTTAAAAAAATTATGGTAGTGCATACACACACAGACACACACACTGCTTTACTTCTACAATGATTTAGATTTTATTTTTACATTTTATAGCAGTGTACTAACCAAGCAGAGAAATCTGGTTCAAAAGCAAGGATAAATTGATCCTGAAATACCTATGAACCTCAGCGCAAGAAATTAGGACAAAGCCATACATAGAAGTGGGACAAAGGCACAAATGGAAAAGCGCAGTCCGGGTCTGAACTGTCTGCAAACAGCTACAGTTAACTTTGAGTATGTGTCTACCTGTTTGAGCCAATATTAATTTTCCCCTGGAGAGCACTCTGCTTTGGCTTGTAAGCAGCCCCCCCACCACACACACACACACACACACACACACACACACACACACACACACACACACACACACACATTCCACTTTCTCTTATTCCCTTCTGTTAGCAAATAGTATCCGCCATAACTCATCAATACTGTGTGTTTGTAAATTTAAACTATTACCACAGTAGCCTACTGATACAAGGTTATCCTGTTTTTTCCTCCTGAGAAATTAAGAAATGACTTAGTTTCAGAGCAGTCCTTGGTCAATTGTGATTGTTTCTTAGCACATACTTGCCTTTGCTTTGTAATTGTTTCCAGCCCCCTCATACGAGCAACTAACAGGGTCTCTACCCGCTTTGCTCCCCACCCTGCCCCCCTATTCCCTCCTGCCCCAGGTGGTCCCACCTTTATTGGACTCAAAACCCCTCCCATCTTTCCAATAGCCAAGCACAGCGCTAACGCAACACTACCTCCTCCATCTTCCCACTACTATCACACCTCCTCAACTAACATGTACCATCATACCTTACCTATGCTCACTGCATGCACTCTCCTTGCATATCTTACATCCTACTAAAGCTCCATCATTCCCCCACTCAACCACTACCACTGTACTACTACTCACACCACCACTCATGTCTCACCCATACTCAACTCCCCTCCCACCAGCTCAAGAACCATCCCTATGCACCCCCCACATATTCTACCAACTATATTACTCAAACATAAAGCAGCCCTACAACTTAACATAGTAACCCTCCCACCATACCTAGTACCCACAGAGCACAATCATAAAGTTTCCCTTATAAACAAACACATTCAAAAACTGAGAAAACTAATAATCTCATGCATATCAAAACTAGCCCTAAGTGGAGACATCCACCCCAATCAATTACTACCCCATAGCTATTCTCTCTCCACTCTCCAAAATACTAGAGAGACGCATACACTCTCCAGTCTCAGACTACCTCCTTACTAACAACATCCTTTCCAGTACTCAGCATGGTTTCTGACCAAACCATAGCACCACCCCTGCCTTACTCTCCTTTACTAACACTATCCTTCAGCATAAAAACAATGGCTATCTCTCCTCTGCTATTTTCCTAGACCTATCTAAAGCAATTGACATGGTCCCAGACAAACAACTTATCTCTGTCCTCAATAACCTATCCTTCTCACAATCAGTCACCAACTGGTTTCAGATTTACCTGTCTGACCGCCAACAATCCGTTGTATGGCAGAATGACATCTCTCCAACTACCTGTCTCCATAGGGGTTCCCCAAGGATCCATCCTTGGACCCCTACTCTTCTCTGTTTACACCAATAATCTAGCCTCTGCCACCAAACATGACACACTCATACAATATGCAGATGACTCAACCATCATCTGCTTAGCCCAGTCCCTACCGAAACTGCAAAAAGTCACACAGGAAGCCTTTTCCTCTGTTGAAACATGGTTATCCGATGCCCAATTAATACTCAACCCAAACAGAACTAAACTACTCATCTTCCAACCCACCAAACATTTATTTTTATTTTTTATTTATTTTATTTTACATTTGTTAACCGGGAGAGTCCGACTGGATACATGTCCATTTTCAGCGGAGGCCCGGGGAGAAAAGCTCCAGGTACATAACTGACATATGAACATTGTTAATGCAAAAAAGGAAGATAGTTGAGTTCTAAATACAATATAAAGATACATCACATCTTGGGAAAAAATAACAGCAGCATATAAAAAAACATAGGTCAGTTACAAAGGCGCCTTGTTAAAAAGCGGTTAAGGATAGTGAGGTAAGAGAAGGGTAAATTATAGTGGTTAATCAGGTTTGGAACAGGGACATTGCCAGAGAGTACTGAGATGGGGTTTAAGCTTTTTTTTGAATTGTAGGAGTGAAGGTTCTGAGGTGAGCATGGTCGGTAGGGAGTTCCACATTTTACCTACAAAGTTTGAGAATAGAGAACCCCCAGCAGAATTATTGGCTTTGGTAGTTTGAGCTAAGATCTTATTGGAGGAGTGTAAAGATTGCAGGTTAATATAGGGGTGAATGATGTTTTTCAGAGCTGGTGTTTTCTCTGGGTGAAACAGTATCTGGTGAGCCGTTTTGAGTTGTTTGAAATGGAGTTGGCTGGAAAACTCTAACCACCCTAGTTGCTTCAAGTTAGTGCAGTGGTGCGTTCTAAAGGTGGAATATTTGGCAAATCTAGCTATGTGATTGTAACAAGAAGCAAGTTTGTTAAGGGTTGTCTTGTTTAGGTTTGTAAAAAGGGGGGAGGCATAGAAAAGAGTTGATAGTAGGTGTGTGCTGGCAATTGTAATTTTAGCGTGAGGAGTGAGAAAGTGTTTTACTTTATAGAGAGAGCCAAGCTTTTTATTGACGGTTTTGATGGTTAGATTGAAATGGGTGTCAAATTTAAGGGAGTTATCAATGGTAACACCTAATAGCTTTGTGTGAGCTTCTGGTGATATAGTGATTCCATTGGAGGATGTAATAGAGAAGGTGGGGGGAAGAGTCTTGTTAGTGGGTGAGAAAGTAAGTCGTTTTGTTTTGTTGGGGTTGAGAACTAGTTGATGACTTGAGAACCATTTTTCTATTAGGTTGAAGGTGTCTTGGGTTGAAGCAGTGAGGTCTGCCAGGTTGGAGGCAGCGCTGATGATAGTCGAATCATCTGCATATTGAATGGATGTGGCATGGGGGGTGATTGCGGGCAGGTCATTAACAAAGATAGTGAAGAGAAGAGGGCCAAGAATAGATCCTTGGGGAACTCCAAGTGTAACAGGTAGGCATGTGGATAATTTGTCCTGCCATAGAACAGCCTGTTGCCTATTGGACAGGTAGGATTGGAACCATTTCAGCGTGGAATTGCTGAGTGATAGTTTTTTTAATGTATGGAGGAGTTGAATGTGGTTCACCATATCAAAGGCCTTGGAGAGGTCTAAGAAAAGAGCAGATGATAGTTTATTATTGTTTCTGAAGTTATTGATGGTATTAGAAAAGGATAGTAGGGCTGATGTGGTACTGTGATTTGGCCAGAAGCCATGTTGGGAGTTGGCTAGAATTTTATTTTTGGTGAGGTGTTCCATCAGTTGTTTGTGGACACACTTTTCCATAATTTTGGCCAGGGATGAGAGTATAGCTATAGGTCTGTAGTTGGTTAGCTCTAGTGAGCTACCACCTTTATGGAGAGGAATAATGTGGGACATTTTCCATATGGAGGGGATGAAGGCTTCTGACAAGGTACGGTTTATGATTATGGAGATGGGATAGGAAATAGCCTCAGCTGCTTTTTGCAGAAACTCAGCTGGGAGAAGGTCAGCTGCTAGCTTAGTGGGTTTTAGTTTTTTAAGAAGAGATGTTATAGAGGATATGGGTACTGGATCGAAGGTAAATAGATGATCTGATGTAGTTGTAGTATTCTGCTGGCATGGGTAGTGGAGTGGGCTGGTTGTTTGTTTGAATTGTGTGGCCATACTCAAAACAACTCTCACTTTAATATCACAGCAAAAGACAACACCACTATATACCCAACTGAACACTCCAAATTGCTAGGAGTGGAAACAGAAAATAAACTAATATTTGACATTCACATATCCATGACCATAAAAAAAGTCCACAAAAAACTAGGAGCATTATACAGAAAAGAGCAATTTCTCACCAAAGCAGCAAAGATTTCAATAGCAAATTCCCACCTTATCTCCACTCTACTTTATGCCTCTCCAATATATACCAACCTAAGGCAATGTGGTCTAAACAAGCTAGAGATCTGCTACAACAAAAATTGCCAAATTCGCCACAGGGGCATCCTACCGTAGTCACCACCGTCTCTCACTTGCTGAACTGGGCTGGCTTGAACTCCCTCACCTGATTCAGTGGTATCAACTCTCACTCGCCCACAAACTAGTAAACCATCCACTAAATGTCCCATCTCTCCAGAATCTACTCCAACCCTAATCGCACCACCAGACCACTAAGATCCAGCAACAAAAATCACTTGCAGATCACTAAAGCCAATAACTCTGCTGGTGAAGCACTATTCTCTTGCGCCATAGCCAAATTATGGAACTCACTCCCACCCACAATTACCTCCGTACCATCATGCACCCACTTCAAAACTTTATTAAAAGCGCAACTAAAAACATGCTGGCTATGCCCTTGCAACTCCCAGTCTAATATCATCCACCCCATCCAACCACTACCTTTCTTTCTACTCCACTAACTACCTTGATTATAGCAAGCTCAGATGCTCATAAGCCTAGTACTTATTATACAGCAGGAACTTCTCATTGTAACATTTGTTAATGTCTGTTATGTACTTCACAGATAAAGATTCTATTTGTCTATTGATGTACTATGTTCTTCATCTGTAAATATGTTGTAAGTAAGTGCTATGTTAAATTGTTAATCACTATAATCCAATGTGACTACTGTCTATTTTACTGTGGAGCTTTTCTCCCCGGGCCTACGCTGAAAATAGACCTACGTCCAGTCTGACACTCCCGGTCAACAAATATAAATAAATAAGATAAATAAATAAATAGAAGTAGGATTATTGCTCCTATCAAATTAGGAAAGATTATGAAATAGTAGGTCTTGCATTAGTATGAATTTTCAAAAGGGTATGAAATCTGAAACTTAAATGTCTGTCATTGATTTCATTCTTCAGTCTCTAATGATTTGGCAGCAATTGTCCCAAAAAAAAAAAAAAAAATTTGATTCAAAAAGATAATAGCCACACAATACAGCTGGTAACCTGTCAAAGAAGGGGCTCCTTTAATATTAGTACTACTAACTTGAGCATCTGACAAAATAAAAAAAACATGCATTTATGAAATGAAAGTTATCCCTAACTGGATTATTACAGTTAATGGTAAACCCTCCATGTTTTCTTCCAAAATAGCAATTTATGGGGAGGGATTATTAGGGGAAGAGCAACATTTTGAGCCAAGTTCAGGGACAGTTGAGAGGTTGGGATATGCCTAATTCTAAAAAAGCAATTTATTTGCATGTACCTAGCAACCTGTTAATGCAGGAAATCTGGACAAGGCAAAATATATGTGGGGGGACATCAAAACAGTACAAAAAATTGATCTTGTATAAACTGAGAGAGCTGATCGAATAACAGGTCTTGCTTTAGCATGCATTTTTCTGAAGGTTATGAAGGCAGAAACTCAGTGTCTCATTTAGTGACTTTATTCCGAAAGAGTTTGGCTGAAAATCACAAAAATTGAGACTAACAATCCAAAAATAAGAAGCCTTGCTTGCAGTCACACACACTCTTGCCCCCTTGCTTGCAGTCACACACACACACACACACACACTCTTGCCCCCTTGTTTGTAGTCACACATGCACTCTTGCCCCCTTGCTTGCAGTCCCCCACACACACTCTTGCCCCCTTGCTTGCAGTCACACACACACACACACACTATTGCCCCCTTGCTTGCAGTCACACACACATGCACACTATTGCCCCCTTGCTTGCAGTCACACACAAACACACACTTGCCTTGACACACACACACACACACACACACACACACACACACACACACACACACACACACACACACACGTGCCCCCTTGCGGACACACACACACACACTTGCCCCCTTGCGGACACACACACACACACACAAACACTTCGACCTTGCTTGCAGTCAGAATCTGGACATTGCAACAGCACTGAAACAGACATTCAAAGATAACACATGTAGCCAGTGGCAGTCTAAGTTTCACTTTCAGTTAGTGATATTTTAAAATTCTCAGACCCTTTGCACACTTGAAATGCACATGTTGTTGAATACACCTTCCTGATTGTATATAATTATATTCCTTGTACAATGCAGTCCAGTTTTAGTGGGTGTTTTATATTTACTGTTTCAAACATTTTTCCTGAAAACAGTGCAACAAAATGCATGCACCAATAATGACAATACTGCCCAATTCTGAATATTTCCATCACAAGTGTAGTCAGACTTCTACAGTCCACCAGTATCAGTACATACGCACAATTTCTGAAGCAGTAAACGTCCTGTAAATAATTCCACATTAAAGCGATCTGTAACTAATGAAGCGGTTGCTGCTAGCCAAAAATTAGATGTCATGTCATCAACAAATAATGTCATAGTTGCCCTTTTTGAATAATTTACTTATCTTACACAAGAACAATAAGCTGGTAATACTGCAGTAGGGAATGGATGACAATCTTCTTCACCAGAAAGGAGTGCATCATCCACCCCATTTGCAATGCAGTACAGTTTCACAAATGCATCTATGTGAGTAGAAACCACAGCCTTCTGCATCAAAAGCAAACAACCTGTTGTGATATTAGCAAAGCAAGCAGATATAAGCAGCACTAATAATTGTTGCAGCCCTGCATCTCTCAGCTCCCTGTAAAATCTACTCAATCAGTTGTATCTATGAACTTCACAGCACAAGAAATCTTAAAAGAGGCAAAATTTCCCCCTTGCTTGCAGTCACACACACACACACACACACACTTGGCCCTTGCTTGCAGTCTCACGCACATTTGCCCCCTTATTTGCAGTCTCACACACTTGCCCCCTTGCTTGCAGTCTCACACACACACTTGCCCCCTTGCTTGTAATCTCATACACACACTTGCCCCCTTGCTTGTAGTCTCACACACACACAATTGCCCCCTTGCTTGCAGTCTCACACACACACAATTGCCCCCTTGCTTGCAGTCTCACACACACACAATTGCCCCCTTGCTTGCAGTCTCACACACACACAATTGCCCCCTGCTTGCAGTCTCACACACACACAATTGCCCCCTGCTTGCAGTCTCACACACACACAATTGCCCCCTTGCTTGCAGTCTCACACACACAATTGCCCCTTGCTTGCAGTCTCACACACACACAATTGCCCCTTGCTTGCAGTCTCACACACACACAATTGCCCCCTTGCTTGCAGTCTCACACACACACAATTGCCCCCTTGCTTGCAGTCTCACACACACACAATTGCCCCCTTGCTTTCAGTCTCACACACACACACAATTGCCCCCTTGCTTGCGGTCAAACACACACACACACAATTGCCCCCTTGCTTGTGGTCAAACACACAATTGCCCCTTTGCTTGCGGTGTCACACACACAATTGCCCCCTTGCTTGCGGTCACACACACACTTGACCCCTTGCTTTTAGGTCACATACACACACACACGCACACACACTTGCCGCTTGCTTGCATTCACACACACACACACACACACACACTTGCCCCTTGCTGTATCCTATGGACATTAGAAGGCCTCCAGCTGTAGGCACTACATATGTTACCTGTATTTTTTAGCAAGTTCCTCCTCCTATTTTATTTCTTCTCACTCAGAGCCCCTACCATGATAGTGCTATCCCTGGCCACAAAAAAAAAATGGTTGCAAGGCATGTACTTCACTACCAGAAAACTGAGATCAGAAAAGCTTACCAGCCTTAGAGATTTTATCAGACTTTGCTTCTCAGTGGCTTGTGTGCTATATTCACTCACAAAATGTTATATTAACAGGCAGAATATCACTTTGCAGACTAAAGAAATAGTATTTTGTCTACCAAACTTTATAACAAAGTCAAAAAATATATGCCATGCTGATTCCATTATTTCAATAGGAATTGGCAGCAACTCTCACTCAAGGCATGCTGCTTAGCAGCTTTACAATGACTAAGCTGCTGTGCTTGTACAAGCAGCAAAATTCCTCATTTCCTTTCCCATCTATCTTCTATTTCTCTCTTATTTCCCTTACGTTTTTCATTAATTTAAAACAAAACAACACGCAGGCTCAAAGAATATGATAGCAACCGTGACATTAATCTTACAAGAACCTGCGCTCTATGTGTAACTGAGCATTGTGAAGTGTCTGAGGCTACTTCTAAACTATGGACACATACTGATGGACAAAATGTGGAACCTCTATATTGCCTACATCACTGTATATTTACCTGCTATAATAATCTTACATGGGAATCCAGAAATGCACTTAGCTTAGTTGCATGAAACAAGTATAGCTGCAGAAACCACCCCTGGACTACTACCACTCTCTTGCTGACTATTCATAAGTATGTTTACAGGCTGCAGAATTACTCAATAAATATGTTTTATGCCTAATGGCTCCAGCATCCACATTAAAATAATTTCATTACCCAGCTAACGGGAAAAAAAAAGGTATTATTCAGCTGTGGCAAAGTTTCAAGCAGGTAGCAGGTTTGATGGCACACACACTAAAACGGAGCAAGCACAGTAGCATAACAAATAAAATGGAGCAAGCCCAGCAGCATAACCAATAAAACGGATTACTAATATTAAAAAAAAATAAATAAAAAACATGACAAGACGGAAACGCGAAGCTCAACAACAGAAACAAACAGCTGAAAACATTACAAAACATCTGCAGCATGCAATCACGAAGTACGAGGCATCAACAAACTAAAGAAAACCAAATACAGCTACAAATACAGCAAGGTTTTTAAAAAAAAACACACCAGCAACCACAATCGTGAAGCACAAAGCATCAACTAAAGAAAACCAAATACAGCTACAAATACAGCATAGTTTTTAAAAAACACCAGCAAGTAACTAAAAACACTAGACAGTAATACAATTACTACAAGCAGCAATACACTTACTTCAGAAGGAAACCCGAAGGCAGCAAGCACAGAAACACAGGCCGATTCAAGAATACAAAAGACGCCAGCATTAAACATAACCAGGGAAATATAAACCCTGGATCAAAACGAAAATAAGTAGGCTAAGCTAAAAATGCAGCTGCAAAAGGGAAGCACGTGGCACCCTTACAAACAGAAAAAGATTAACTCCACTAATGTGCAATTAAAAACTTGGGAGGACACAATATAAGGGCTAGGGAGGCATAGAAACAGGGACAGATTACATTTAGGATACACTATTAAGAAGTAATAAGTAATAAGACTTACCTTACTTATGAAGTAGCAAAACGCTGGTGAAGAAGAAGTGCTTCACATGAATAGAGTCAACCAGATTTGCTAACACAGAAAAGGAGTTCCACACAGCACCTAGTCCATTTATTAGGTTAACAGTGGGCTGGGAAAGGCAGTGTTGACATCACAATGTGGGAGGAGCACAGGGATTCTGTACAGCATGCAAATAAGGCAGTGTTTACGTCACTTTGGGGGAGGAAACCTCCCAGGATCTTCAGCAAGAGCTACGGCAGATGTGACATCATTATTTAAGAGACGACTAGACAGTTTTCATCTTGGTTTTAAAACTGAAAGTCAAACAGTACGGAAAAGTATGAAGCCTAAGCAGTAAAAGAGAATAGTGGATTTTTTTTTAAAGCTGCGGTTATGTTTTTTTGAGGCTGTATCACATAACAGGATTTTAGAGAGACATCAGGTAGAGATATTTGATTTGATATCCCGTTGTTTTCCTTTAAGTTTTTAAAGCAGGCTTTAAAGGTACAACCATTTTTATCAGCCTGTAATTTGGCAATCCACTTCATTTCTGCCACTTCAGTGTGATTCACAATGTCTCTACCTCTTACATTTTCAGGATCAGTGAGACTACGTCCACCAAGAAACTGGTCACCAGCAGAGTGCCCCAGAGCTCTGTGCTGGGTCCACTCCAGTTTATCATTTACTTCTCAGAAGTCAAGGCTAATGTTCAAGGCCTCTGTTCTTAGAAGATTCTAAAGTGGGAGCTATTACAGATTCACTCCAAGCCACCACATCTTGAATGAAGGTTTAACACAGACAAATGACTGGTTTCAAAGCCATGGCCTAAAACTGAATGCTAAAAATACATTACAATGTCCTTTGAGAAACCATCAACTAAAGTTAAGTATTCCATTGAAAAAAACACCCCTAACAGTTGACCTACTAGTAAGGGATCTGGGAACATATGTAGACAGCAATCTGGCCTTTGACCAACACGTAGCTAAGATAATAAGAAAACCATTCTGTCACCCAACTTATAGGTAACGGTATGGCATCCAGGTCCAAGAAAGTTATAGTACCACTCTACTTGGCCCTTATCAGACCTATTATTGAATACAATGCCCCCTTTGGCATGTATCTAACTAGACACTTGCAACAACATTCACAAAAGTTTCTTGCCAGGAGAATTCCGAGCATGAATACCTGTCCTACACTGACTGCCTAAAGGCTCTGTCACTGTATTCAATCATCTACAGGCTGATGATAGGGGATTTTTGTCTGGCTTCCTCAAACCCACCCCTGATGGATATTTTGCACATTCACAAGACAAACAGCACCAGAAACATTAGATTCAGGGATCTGAAGTTTGTTTGTGACATGAATAAAACTAGATGGAGGGACAGAAATATGTACCAAAGGATCCTCTCCCTATGGAATAGGATCTCCGTCTATGTAAAACAGGGCTCATCCCTGACTGTATTCAAGCAAAACCTTGACAACTGAATAGGAAATCATAAATTTACCCCTGGTCTGGCTCCCATGTCCCTTATGAACAGAGGCAGTTAGTAAAAAATGTTTTATCTTAACATCTCCACTATAAATCCTTAGTTACCTGCATACTAACATGCACCCATATAGATGTCCATGATACATGGGAACCCAAATGGTTTAGGGTCCCCACCAAGGTTTGTAAGGGCACTAGTGGTCATTAGCCTAGTAATAACCTATGAACCTATAAGATAGGCTTCACTGGGCACAGAAGAAAAAAGCCCTAACTATAGCGCTGGTGACCTGGGTGCAAATACCTGCTTCAGCATCCATGGATTTGCTTATCTCAAGGTAAAGATAGCTTGACTAGGCATTCCCCGCTGGAATGAAGTTGCCCTTACAAGTAAAACAGGCAAATGTGTGTATGGGGGGGGCAGGGGGTAGGACATAAATGAAAAAAATCCCTGGTGTAAGCATGACTGCACAACTTCCTTGGTGCCCTTAGGTTTCATACCAGGCCCAGATATAGAACTGAGATAGCCTGAGGGCTGCAGAAGGGACTGGTAGACCTGATGATAGATGGGGGCAGTGGGGTAAGCTGGAAAGAATGAATTAGAAGAGGAACAAAAAAAGATAGGCTTCGCTACTTATATCTACATATGATGCGAAATTGAGGGAAATGTCCACATTTTTGCCGCAAATTTGTGGTCTTTCCCATATAAAATTTGTGGTTTTCTGGAAGATCATTGAGGACTGAAGCCATTACATAATGACACACATTGAGTTTCAGACTTCATATACTTCAGAAAATGTATGTGAAATTAAAACTTATTATAGCAGCGTTATAAGTTTATAACAGCAATATCTAAAATTTGTCCCTGATTTTGGTCATTTGCCTCTCCTTTATTTTTGGCTTTGTTCAAATTTCTTGCACTTAGAGTTTGTACTGTTTATTCTACATGGTCTTGAGATGTGGGTGAAAATAAAGGCTCAAGTAGAAAATTCACAGAAACATAGGGGACATGCAAACACTGCAGGGAAGATACCTAAGTCAGAAATTAACTGAAGAAACAAGAGCTGTATGCAGCCATATGAAATATTACTGCACTGCACCATCTCTGGTACAGAAATCTAAACTGAATGTTGTTCTTTCCAACTGGTTACTGTAAGTAGGGAGTAAGATTAATTACAGTGTTACAATTTTTTGAAAAAGAGAAATGAGTGACTCTATGTATGAATATGTGAATGCCTTTATACGCCACTTATGTTAAATAAAGTAAGCAATTTACAGCACGTATGCAGTTCAAAAGAACTGCATATTTAACACATAAAGTAATTCAAATCCCAACATATTTTACTGATAAAACTGCCACAACTATCTTACTGGGGTAAACATAACTACTTTGTTCTTCAGCTGATGACACTGGATAATCTAGCAAGGTGTTATTTAATGGTATTGCAATATTTTGCTACTGGAATAAAAAAAGATATATATATTTCACCAATGGATGGCCTAAAATTCAAAAAGTGCTTATTTTAAGAGAGGAAGTGGGCATCAGTAAAAACAGCTAGGCTACTCTGAAGAAAACATTCTTGTTTGAGTCAGGTGTTGAACCTTTAGCTTATAAATTAGCCAGTTGATGTTGTTATTAACATGACTATGTAGGAAATTATGATTAATCTCAAGCTAAATTCACTGGGAATAGATATCAGGACAGCCTGTGTCCATACACATTTCAAAGTCTACACAGTAAGGCAAGGTGGAAGATTCTAGAATATAGAGGAAGAAGCAAGGTCAGTAGAAAAGGGGTTGAGATGGTTATTATTATTTCTCTATCCAGACAGCAATCAAGACTTTGGATGGAAAATTGTGCTCTATTAAAGATACTACTTATATAAAGCCTGTGAATGAAAAGAGGCTGTTCAAGAAAATGCTGTACTGAATTTGCTAGAAATGATATCAAGATACTCATAAAAACATAAATATATATTCTTAGAAGAAAAGAGTGTAGGCAGGTAAGCTCATAATAAAACAGCTAAACATTTCAAAAGTAATAAAGTCATAGATACATGCATCTTTCTTAAATAGATAGAAAGTGGTGAGAGGCTAGCCCGTGGGTGAGGTGAGGATGTCTGTTTTCAGATATAGGGTTGCATATATTAACAATGGTCTTGTGGTAGCTGTGGAACTAAAAGCCCTAGTTTATAAGATTACTAGTGGAGAAGATGAAAGCGATTTTTTTCTGCAATGCAGTACACTGCAATGAGGTAAGAAAAGAAGCATTTGGTATTGAGAGGGTTTCTCTTCTGATTCCAGGCACATGTTCGGCTGCATAGAAATGGCACTCATGCTCCAGCAGTATTATTTCACTAATTTAAAGCAGTCTTATAAGACTGTTGGCACTTTGTGCATAACTGTGGTGAAATGTGTGATTTTAAATGAATAGGAACAAGGCTTTTTTTTTATACTTTCAGGACTTTGTTAACTATAGCTTTTCAGCAAAAAACATTAAAATCCCTAATCCTGAGTCTGTGGAGTTGCTGGGGATGGTGTCTTGTACACATGCTGAGTGGAGGAACTGTAACTGCCACTTTTTATGGCAGTTTTACCATAAAAGTGACACCATGTAAACAGAAGCAGGACCAAAGAAGATCAAAGGATTACTCATGACATATTGCTTTCATCCTTCATTATGGAATGTGTTTGGATGCCAACAGTAAGACGTTGTCAGCAGTCATTCCACAAATCAGTAAGCACCCCTTACTGAAATGTAGTTACAACTCGGGAAGACCGTGCAGTTCCACTGTTGCAGTATGAGTGGAATCAACACAAAAAAGTTAATTAAAGCATATATTTTGCTTTTCATGTGATTACAAAAGTATCCACGTATTGTAGTGCAGAAGATGAAATGTGGAATTATCTGTTTTAAAATGAGTTATTTGGGTATCATATTGACTTATCCTGACATAGTCTGTCTTTGTATGTAGTACAGTATAGTATATTAAACAGTGTGAACCATGCTATGGGGTTACATTTGCATTTTGTCTAAAAAATGTCCATAGTTATTTGCACTACTGTAATACAGATGCAAGCAAAAAAACATATGTGCTCATGCCATTGTTTTATTCTGCATTCTTTTTTTTACAATGTTTCATTTAATATACATTATGGGCAGAGTAGATTGTTCCTGATTTTGATTTTAACCTTTAAATGTTTGTTTGTTTTCGATTGTCCTTATTTATTTATTTTGTTGTCTTCAAAGTGGGTTCATACATTTTTACATTTGTACTACCATTTTCAGCAAATGATAATAAAGGCAAGTAGTTGGCACATTCATCCGTTAATGATGAAACTCATAAGAGCATATATGTGACAGACAATTCTGAAAGCATGTTTTCTTATTTCCTGCTAATGTGTTTTGTTCCCTCCTCCACCCCAATTATATCTCTGACAACCTTGAACATAACTATTTATGATATGTGGTAGATTCCAGAATGTAGAGGAAGAAGCAAGCGAAGTAGAAAAATAAAAATTAAATAAACAAACTAGTTTATTGACTGCTACTTGTATGTGTCAATTCTTACTAATAAGTTTTAATACATTCTCACTGCAGGATTACTTGTTGACACTGTGTTGCAAAACTCTGGTTGATTGAAGGTATTTTCAGCCATATAGGCAGAGTTCTCAGACACCTGGTCCATGGGCCAGATATTCCCCTGGATTTACTAAACGTCTGTGCAGGATTAGCTTAGTTCTTCATGGAAGTGACCATTTAGGAGCAGGATGGCAGTGTGCCATGCATATTAATAAGGCGTGTTGCCTGAGCTCCTAGGCTTACTAGAGCGTGTAAGAGTGCAGGGGGCATGTCTGAGTGTAGAGCTCTCAGAATAAATATGCCCCTGCAATGTAGAACAGTAGAAGGGGTATGCAATGAGCAAGACCGCTCCCAAGTGTCTGCATATCCCCAGCAACAGTCCCTTTTGTGTATAACAGCAACAGAATGTAGTAATAAAATGAAGAAACCCTAATTTTTTTTAAAAAAATCCAATTGAAGCTAACCGTAGGTGTGCGGGTGTGCCCATCGCTTAGCTACAGTTAAAGCAGCTTAAATGGCTGAAGAGGATAACAAGGAAGATATATGCAAATTAAGCAACATAGCAATAGTGTAGTGGGCAGAGCATATACCTAATGAGCAGGCTTTCCTGGTTCGAGTCCTACTGCAGCACATTCTATTTTGCATGGCAAAGCACGTTATGACCAATATTTTTGTTGCATAACCCACTAAATAACATATATTTATGAATTGGAGCACTGCAGTAAATGCACATGTGAGGTGTCAGTATCATAATGAATAAGGCACTAGTAAGCACAAATAAGCAGTAGTAAGCATAATTAAGCACTAGTTAGTGGGCGTAAGCCCTTTTGCGTGGTGGTAAGCAATGCCTACACTGGTTAAGCAACTCTAAAGCTAACTCTCTGCAAGCAGATGTAACGGCAGGGTAGCAGTGCTTACCGTCATGCAAACCTGCTTACAACTGCTCAAAAGTGCCTTAATCACTCTGTATCCAATGGCCCTTGTTCTGCCCACCAACCAAATAAACAGCCATGCAGATTGCAAACCCAGGACCCTCTACACCATAGTTCCAGTAGTTATCCACCAAGTGATCACCAGAAGTACAGAAGAATGAGGAAGTAGTAAACATGTCCCCAGCATAGTATAACCAAACTGATATAAAACCAAAACATGATAATTCCACACAACGGAGCTGAATAAAAAATAATGATAATCCTTTTATTGAATGAGGTAAGCGCTTTCACGGACAAAAATCTGCTTCTTCAGACCATATGGTTTATAATAGTAATGTGGAACCTGGTACTGTGTGTGGGAACATTCAGGTAGTGCTAATAAACATCCCTCCCACAGGTCTGTCAGATACTAACACTGTGCCCACAAACACAAGAATGAAATGCAGTTTCTCTGAATAATGAGGTATTACATATCACTGTCACCCACACTGTCCTACAACATATAACTGTCTAGGAAATCTGTATAAGAGTGTTGTTATACAAGGTCAGAATGCATAAGCCACAGGGGAGTAATAAGACAGAAAGCAGATTGGAGATATACAGTAATATAAATAAAGCAGACACAACTGTGATGGACAGTGATTAAGTTGTAGCAGACACAGCCATGATCTGAATCCTGGGAGTGGAATTAGACTGCATACAGATTCATACCCACAACTGTACACATGAGGCCAGAATGTCCAGTATATGTGCCCATATCTGCTGCCTGTCCCCCTGTCCCCCTGGTAAGTCTGTGGGATGATCCCAGATGTGTAGCTAACAAACAGGGAATACAAGTGATTGTCAACCATCATAAGAACATACCTGTCACTGTAGCAACCCCCAAAACTATTAGAAGAGTAATATTTCAAGTATGTCCTATCTACACTCCCATGGTGTTAAGCTGTGACCAGAGTGTGTACAGTAACAGAGTGAGATGTATGTGCATAATACTAATGTGTAATCTGGAACCTTGTGGTGCAACAGTCAGGTAGTGCTAACAAACATTGCTCCCACAGGTAAGTTGGATACGAACACTGTGCTGAAAAATACAGACCAATATAACCTGTAATGGTACTGTCCACCCTGGTATTGTAGGGGATTGTGAGTGTTGCAGTTTCTCTGAATAATAAAGAATCACTGGTCACTTTCGCCCACACTATGCTGCATAATATAACTGTGTAGGAAAGCATGTATATGTGTGTGTCCGGTCACTAAAGGTGGAAGAGGGCAATATTCTACATATGTCCAGGCATGCCAGTATGTGGTCAACACATGGCCAGAGTCTGTGCAGAAAGAGTTGGATAGTATAGTGCAAAACATCAACCCAGAATCTGGGCATATGTGTACAAACAGTCAGTGTTAACAAACATTCCCTCCACAGGTATGCCAGGTAAGAGTTGTATACTGCAGGTAAAACCAGTTCATGTGTAATGATGTCAACAGCCATATCAGTGTCCAATATCAGTCTATAGGGTAGTGTAGTAAGACTTGTAAGGTACAGATAACAGCACTGACTAGGAAATGTGGAGTACAGGAATATACTACTTGTTAACTGACATCTTTCTCTCCCCCCACCTTATCTCCAACAATAATCAACATACCCACCCCAGATGGTATGTACTGACTCTGATAATGTCCAATTGTTTGATAAATATTTTAATGGTTCCCATGCATGTGCCATATTGAATTATTCCAACATTGTTGGCATTGTGCCATCACTGTACCTGCATGCTGTTCTTATTACCACTGTGGTCCCATATATGCATGTGTTTTGTTTGCTATGCAACTGTTCCATATCTGGTGTCTGGGTTAATAGGAATATCTATGCATGCTGTTATACCTAACCCTGAAATGTGTTGACTATTACTAACCCATATATGATGCTGAAATCTAAACACTATATCATGCTTGGGAAGGCCGGTCCCAGCGGACCCACCTGTCCCACCTCAGCTGGTCAAGGCACCGGGCACCAGCATGTCTGGGACCCAACTCCAGACCTCCCTGTCCATTGGACCTGCACCACCTTTGGGTGGAACCACCTCAGGGGATGGGGCCCATCACCCACTGGGAGTGGGCGCAGACAGGCACCTGTCACCCCGTCACCAGGTCAGGGTCATGGTGTGTAGAGAGATCAACGAGCAGTTCGATGGTCTTCTACACCAGCTCGAGGGCCATGTGTCATGATTAGAGAGTCAGCTTGGCTCTGCAGCTCAGCCCCCAGCACATCCACCTTCAGGGCTGTGAAGGTGCAGTGGTAACTGCCTATAAATGGGGACCTCAGTCCAACTGTTACCACTAGAGAGCTTGTGGGCTTCCAATATCCCAACACTCCTCCCCATCAAAGTGTTTACCCCCCATGAGTTATATACCACCCCTGTATTCATCTTGTGTGTCTTGTATGTTAACCTACTCAACCTACCTTCCCAAATATACATACTACCCTTCTCCAACATTCCACTCTCACCTGAAAAAAAAGAAAAAAAGGCAACCTGTTCCCACAAAAAACACACCCCATACATAGCTGTCCATTTTGCACATGTAATCCAGTCTAATTGGCATCACAAGTTATTATTGTTGTTCTCACTCCTCTCCCAGGGGGTTGAGTGTCCAAATCTACCTTCAAATTCAGTGTATATGCACAGCTGTTGTTGTAGAAGAAATGGGCAGTTATGGGTCTTCCCTACACCCTTCCTGCACATACCTAGCTATTTTCCCTTCTGTCTTTCCCTCTTTGTGCCCCTTTTTCACCACTTTCCTATCAACCCTTTTTTCTTTTCTTTCAAAGAAATTAGCATGGGGGTAAGTGGGACTAAGCACTTTTAAGCAGCATTAAGCAGGTTTAAGCCTGTTTGTGCAGCGGTAAGCAATGCCTACACACGCTAAGCAATTTAGAAGCTAACTGAGTATAAGAAACTGTAACCGGAAGTTAGCAGTGCTTACCTCAGCGCAATCATGCGCAAACCCACTTACAACAGCTTTAAAGTGCCTTAATCAGTTTGTATCCAATGGCCTGTGTTCTGCCCAGCAACAAAATAAACAGCTTTTGCAAGACTCAAACCTAGGACCCTGCACACCATATACAAGGTGATTTACCACTAAGCCATGCCAGATATACAAAAAACACTGATGTTTTCAGAAACATATCATCCAGCCCAGTCATGCAACAGTACAGAGAATGTATACCAACATTTAGATGTATGTGTGTGTGTAAATATATTAATATCTAAACAGATGCTACACACATATATATATATATATATATTTAGAAATATATACATATATATAAATATATATGAACATATATACATGCAAATGCCTACATCGACACATATATATGTCTACACCTATTTATATCTACATATACACAGCAATTTACATATATGTACGCAGATATATATCTATGTAGGTATGTACGGACATAGTTATATATATAAGCAGATATATATATATATATATATATATATATATATATATATATATATATATATATATATATATATATATATATATATAGCCATCTGTAGATAGCAATGGTAGATAAATAGAAACATATATGTCCACATGCACCATTAATGGGGTTGAGAGGCCCAAAACAATATATGTCTTGTACGAATTGGCATACCCCCCACAGCCAAACACATCTGTCCTGCAATACACTACCAAGTGTTGCAGAACCCATAACCAGGACCTGACACGACATGGGCAAATTATGTTAACAGTACTACATCCCACCTGTATGATGTCAGGCTGGTATTGATAACATATCATGCAGTACAGTCTGGCTCCTATAGGAAATGTAAAATGTAGAAGCTATCAACATCCCCAGGATACATATACACAGACACATATATGCAGATACAGATATACATATCTATCTATATATATATATATATATATATATATATATATATATATATATATATATACACACATATATATATATATATAGAGAGAGAGAGAGAGAGGGAGAGAGAGATACATATGTATAGCTATACATGTAACTACACATACACACACAGAGATATGTACAGTAAGATACTTATGTAGTAGGCGCACACAATATGGTACAGCCACTATGACTATAGTTAACAACCTAACAACTGGACACTGGATGAGCCACCCATACAAATGACATTCATTGCCTGCAACATATACCCACAGAGAGGTCATAGGATAAACACCACACAGGTTTGCAGAAATGGAATACCTTTATTTGTGTACTATTACAGATTTATATGCCATGTTATATAGCTGTTCAGACACTGACATCCATATCAACAGAGTAATGCAACTGTGAAACAGTTATACTAATACAGTAGTCTGGAAAGGTTCACAGCTGTTGCTGTCCAGGCCAAGCCCTTCAAATTGTGCAATAGTAAAGACAGACTGGGCCACAGGATACCACACAGTCAACAGTAAGTGATGCAGGTGTATAGTCCAGCAGACTCTATCTACACTCTGTACAAAATCACTAGGTGGTAAAGACTTCAGTTGACCAAATGGGATGTAACTGTTACATAACAAGGCATAACTGACACCATCACAGGCACATTGGCAAACAGAACAGTCTGTATGACAGGAGGCAGTAGGCCTGCAGTAACCCAATTTATGCAAGTAATGTCAAGATAGGTGACCTGTATGGTACTGTACCTCCAGATACCTTAAGGCAGCTCACCCCTGATACCCCCACATTTTGTAACAGCCTTGGTTATGTATGGTGCATCCCCCCCAGACTCAGTAATACAGGGCCATATACCACTGTTACATACACTGGCCTCTGGAGTGCATATGGGCACACATGTATTGTGTAGGTGAAGCCCACACATATATGGCCCCAGCCCCACCGTATGTGTAGGGGATACAACAGCAGTGGATTGCTGGCAGGCTTGGCAGCATGGTATATGTATATGTGCATATGTATCTCTATCTGTATATGTGTAGACATATACTGCTCTGTATATGTAGATATCTGGGTTTGTATATGCATATATATATGTACATATACACAAGCATCTATATATGTCAATATGTACATGTGCAATTATCTATATAGATATCTGGATAATCATATGTACATATATATTCACCATATGTCCTGACCATGGGGTGTAGCCCTACCTCAGTTCCTATATTCCCACCTTCGCAGTGCAAGGGGATGTCAGGCATGTATAGCAGATATATTAGCAGACTACTGCTACTGTAACTGGGATTGTCTTCACAGATATGGTGTGTGTGGGAGGTCACATCTGCTTTTCACATGTGTGCCATTGGCTACTGACAGACATCCTAAGGGCATTATAGTACAGTACCACTGCAAGCACGTAATGCTCCTGTGGACTACAGCAGAAATATTGGCCAATAGATGTGGACATTCTGACACACTCTCTACAGTCCAGAGGTATACACAGAACCCCTTAGTGCAGAACATGTGGACCAAGCCTGACAATATGGATGTTAACAGCCATGTAGATGGATATAACACATAACGACTATGCTTTCGCTCCCATAGGTTATGCATTCACACACCCATGTCTGTCCTGATACATAATAACTGCTGGTACAGAAATGCCATGGCCACATACTACCCACATACATCTGTACAGCATCCCACCACTCTGTCTGACATACATGACTGTTAAGGGAGGCCTGGCAGCAGTACATCTGGCAAGTATCTGGACATGACATCTCACTGGGTAAGTACACTAAGCTGCTAGGTATGTAACAAAGCACTGTGCAGGCTACAGGCAGACTGGCTCAACACTGGCCTACATCTCCTATGGGGGAATGCACATGTACCTGCATATATAGCAGGCTTCACAGGCATGTCACAGCACAGGGTAAGATACACCTGTGTGAAAGTGCATAACCGCAACCAGTGTGAACACAGTCACAACCACATATGGTAAGCTAGCATAATATTACAATATATGGACTATCTGTTCAACACCTTCCTCATATGTGCCACTCACACACTAACCCTACATATACTGAGCCACTACACAGTGTGGTCTGATGCCCATCTGTGGTATGGGACATGTGTGTGTATGGCCCTACAAACATGGAAGCCAATACGGTAACATGCAGTGGAGCAGCATGTAACATCAGATAGGATGGGACCTAAGACGATGATATCTACCACGGTCTGTACACAGGCCATGGCACATATTAACAATACACACACTGTCAACATTCACCATAAGTACACAGATCTCAGTACTGTACAAACAACCACAGAATGTCCAGGTTATGTCATCAAATATAACCCCTACTGTACATAACATGTGTAGCAGTCTAATATAACACTGGCTTGTTATCAGATATGATGACACTAATTATGGTGTACAGCACATATGCACCTCTTAATACATGACATATGTACAAAGCTTCTCTGAGTTGTGGCTGGAAGCACATACACAGGGCCAGTGTTGACATGTTGCTGTGATAACATCATACATTTACTGTTGTAACAGGGTTTGTTGCAACATATGTCCTATGAGGGATATGAAGTCAGTAACTGTAATGGCGTTCACCATCTACAGACTGCAATCCTCACACTACCTTCTGCAATTCACAGATACATGCTCTGTGAGTAACATATGAAACCAAAGGTGCCACACACTGCCCAGTCTGCAGATGACCCTACAGATGGGGAGTCCTCATAAACATAGAACTGACATGGCAGGTATTAATACATGCAGGACAGCTGTATCCGCACACACCCTGTTAAACCAACATTACTCCGAATGCAGTATAGCAGCACTGACAGTCTGTAGTCAGGTCAGGCACATCTCCTTCCTATATGTTTGCCTGTTTCCACAGTGTATGTTGTCAGAGGTTAAATCCCCAATCCATCTGAGATGCTGTTTGCCAAACAACAGATCGAGTTCCTGCTCACAGTGAATGAAAAGGCCCAACACCAACATCATATTCCTAGATATTGGAGTGTGTTTCCATGCAATTGGCTATGGGAATGTTACCACAGCTGTTCCACATGCAATCAGCTAGGGGAGGGCTGCAATTCATGCAGAGGTCATCAGCTGATCATGAGCATTACCTAAAATACACATGCTGCTACCTAAGCAAAGCAGGTGTAGGTCTCCACATCCACCAGTGAGGGTATGAGAGAGGCAGACAGAGGCAAAGACAAGTCGGGGGGGAGTAAAACCTAAGCATGTTTGTGTCACACACCTACCAGCACAGGGTATCAAACCCCTGACAAACTATGTAGTGCTATCACAGCTCTATGCAGTTATTGGATGCGCCACATAGGTCACCTATTGTGGAGCCGTCAGAACATATATGTGATAGTGAGTGACATCTGCAACAGGGATATGGTAGCTATATGGTAGGTGAAGTACACGTGCCTGTCCGCATGAATAGGTGCCAGCGTCAACACAGCCACACTCTCACATGGACCCACACACATTGACACACTTGGCAGGGCCAGGATTACAACTCATCACTAGTGAGATTGCCACAACACATTACTGTGCAGGTATCACATGCACCACATGGGCCATACAGAGGTTATATGGGCAAAAGGCATGGGGAGGTGTCTGACATCAGACAGCATGTTTCAGTATGCCAATGGGGGTTGTAGTGAGTGTGGAATTGATCATACACCTCATACAACACACACAAACACACAGGGTGCCAGTACTGACATGCATGGGTGCATTTCTGCATGAGTGTGTGGCAGTTGACTGTGCCAGATGGCTATACAAGGCTAGGTGATGGGTATACCTTGGCATCAGGCCACATGACAATGGTCAGAATTGTGGCTCAGGGCTGTAGTTTCTGCATTTGCCCACACAGGTGGGTATTGTAACCATCATCCAGTCACCTGGGTGACTATTGCTTGTGGCCAATGCTGTGCATCGCTTGCCATGTATGTGTTCCTTAGTCCATGACATGGATGGTGTTTGGGATGTGCACACCTCCCTTATGCATGTACAGTGACATGTGGAACTGTACCTGGGGTGTCTGGCCCATGTTGTGTACACAGATTATCATCAGATGTGCCATTCTTGGCCACTTGTGGTGGGAACTGGTAATGGACAGCAGGTTTACCCTGCATCTACATTGATAGCATGCTAACGGCATTCCCTGATGTCAGTGGCATCTGTCCATACAGGGCATGTTTTCAGGCATGGAATGTCCTTTGTGGGTCACATGTGATGGCACCACAGGTGTTGGAGGTGTCCAGTGAAGAACATGGAGAAGGTGCACTGTCTGCATGTACGTACCTATTGGACAGATGGACAAGGTGCCATGCCCTCTGTAGCCCACTGCAGTCACTCCATAGTTGCTATCAGTGGCCAATATGCAGTGTACTACCCACATATTGGCAATTGCCTAGGCATATGTGTGTGTGTGTGCGTGTGTGTGTGCGTGTGCGTGTGCGTGTGCGTGTGTGTGTGTGTGTGTGTGTGTGTGTGTGTGTGTGTGTGTGTGTGTGTGTATGAGACATGGGTTGAGAGTGTGCTCTGGGTAATACTGGGGTTGCTAACTGTGATTGTCTGGCCTTGATGTCACATGTATGGGTATGGATTTGCACTCCAGACTCTCGGCTATTTCACATATGTTATCCCTGTATGGTGGAAATTGTGATATTTACCAGGGCCACCTTATAAGAAATTTGCAAAACCCACACCACATTGAGCCCAGGTGACACACACACACACCAACACACTTGTCATGTCCCGGAGTAGAACCTCTACCTAATTAGTTAATTACACTACAGCACTATGGAGTTATAGTACACACAAGGGTGATTACTGGAGTACTTTGTCCTCAAAGGTGTATATCACATTGGATGACATCAGCAGGATTGCCAAAGTAGGACATTTGAATTGTAGTGAGTGTGGCTAGGCTAAAATGCATTGCTCCTTACACAGACAGTGACACACACACAAAACATCTGCAACCAACATGTGTGGGTATAGCACCCTTAACAGAGGTCTATATCACACTGCAGCATGGCGCTGTTATATGACACACCAGAGGGATTATTGGAGTACTCTTTCCCCAAAGTTGTATTTCACAATGAATGACATCAGCAGGATTGCCAAAGTAGAGCATTTGAATTGTACTGTGACTAGCCTATAATGCATTGCTCCCTACACAGACATTGAAACAAACACAAAACTTCCACAACTGCCATGGGTGGGAATAGAACCCTACCAGAGTTTTAAATCACACTACAGCAGTATGCAGTTATGGCACACTCTACAGAGATTACTGGGCTGCAGCCTTCCCAGAGGTGTATTTCTAGATGGATAACATCAGCAGCCTTGCCAAAGTTGAGAATTTGAATTGTAGGGAGTGTGACTACACTAAAAAGCATTGCTCTCTACACAGACAGACACACAATTACCCTGTGTTGGATTAGAATACCTACCTAGCTACTTTGTCACACTACAGCAGTGCACAGTTGCAAGACACACTACGGAGGTTACTGGGCTGCAACCTTCCCAGAGGTGTATTTCTAGGTGGATGACATCAGCAGTCATGCCAAAGTTGAGCATATAAATTGCAGGGGGGTGTGACTACCCTAAAAAGGAATTGCTTTCTACACAGACATGGACAGACTAACACACACACACAGGTGCGAAGGCTGGAGTTAGAACTCCTACATAACTATCTTATCACACTACAGCAGTACACAGCTATGGCACGCACTACAGAGATTACTGGGCTACAGCCTTCCCAGAGATGTATTTCTAGGTGGATGACATTGGTGGCCTTACCAAAGTAGAGCATTCCAATTGTAGGGAGTGTGACTACCCTAAAAAGCACTGCTCTCTACAAAGACAGCCACACACACAGTTGCCAAGGCTGGGGTTAGAACTCCTACCTATTTCATCACACTACAGCAGTATGCAGGTATGGGACGCGCCACAGAGATTACTGGGCTACAACCTTCTCAGAGGTGTATTTCTAGGTGGGTGATATCAGCAGCCTTAGCAAAGTAGAGCATTTCAATTGTAGGGAGTTTGACCACCCTAAAAAGCATTGCTCTCAATGCAGACAGAGAAGGACAAACACACACACAGGAAACACACACATAGTTGCCAAGGCTGGGGTTAGAATTCCTACCTAACTATTTTATCGCACTACAGCAGTACGCAGTTATGGAATGCACCACAGAGATTATTGGGCTAAAACTCTCCCAAAGGTGTATTTCACAGTGGATGACCTCAGCATGCTTGTCATAGTGGGGCTATAGGAAGGGCAGTGTGTGTGCATGGGCCATAACCCATTCATCTAGGTGTTGAAATGCCACATGCGGGCACAACCTGGGTCATATTTCACAGATACGTGTATATAGCTGCTAGATGACTACTTCCTTGTACAGTCATGTTGCACAGCTGGCATGTGCACCACATACTCTGTAATGCTGACAGATACTGGTGGCTAGTATCTGCAGTGAGTGACATCATTACTACATTTCTACATAGGACTGGGGGGGGGCACACCTAACTAACTACATTTCTACGTAGGATGGGGGGGGCACACCTGACTATTTCTACATTTCTATACAGGATTGGGAGGCACACCTGACTATGACTACATTTCTATGTAGGATGGGGGGCGCACCTGACACTTGTACACATTTGCTAGGACTGTACTGGTATGTCGGGTACTCCATTTCATTCTGTAGTCTTACCTATCGTGATGACTAGAGGCACCTCAGTGTACTACAGATCTTAGCTTTTAATTACCTACACATTAGTTTCTGACTTCCTACCCTTCAGAACTGACATCCCACTGCCTGACCTGCTGTAGTCTGTCTGTGTAGGCCTGGGGGGAGGTTACCCATAGGCCCCATTCAGAGGCCATTGCACAGCCTTTGTTTGTGTTTGTCTACACCTGTCCTGCTGGCTGTGACTGTTGTTGTGTATGTGAACCCCCCTGACTGGCATGTGTGAGTCACTTACCTTGTGGGTGTCCCAGTATTGAGGGTGGTGCTGCAGGGCTGCCTATTTTGGATGCACATAGTACACTCCTTACACATGATTAAGCACAGGTAGTGTAATGTTTGGCATCCATTTTACTGTATGGAAGAGTCAGAGAGAGGTGGTATTCCCTGGGTCCCTCCTGTGTCAGTGTATGTGCTATGCATTGCCTCTTTGCCAAGGCCAGGGCATACTGGGCACACCTCCTTCTACCTACTGGGGCAGGCTTAGGTTGTTCCTCCTCTGAGTCACTCTGTGCCTATGCAAGTCTTGGCAATGGTGGGGGGCTGTGTGGCCCTGTCCCGTGCTGCTCCTGCTGCAGCTGTTTCCTCAGGATTGTATTGTAGCATAGCACATACAAGGACAATTTGGGTATATGTAGCTGGTGAGTACTGCAAGGCTGCACCGGATGTATTCAGGCACTGGAACCGTGACTTGAGCATCCCAAACACACACTCTACTATAATTCTGGTCTGTCCGTGTGCCTCATTAGGGAGTTCTTGTTCTAGTGTGTGTGCATTTCTGATGGGTGTCATCAGCCATGGTTCCAGTGAGTATCCAGCATCCCCCACTAGGTGACCATCAGGGATGTCCCCACTGGCAAATCTCTGGTACAGCTGCATCAGATGCCAGATGTGGGAATCGTGATAGCTTCCAGCGTAGCCAGCACACACATTCATCACACATGACCTGGCAGTTGATGGAGGGGAAGCCCTTGCGGTTGATGTAGACCCTACCCCCACTCACCGGGTGGTGCTTTGATGCACATGTGCGTGCAGTATATAGCACCCACTACCTCAGGGTATTCTGCTACTTGGTGAAACAGTTGCATATTGCAGGCCAACGCCTCATGGGTGTTGGGGAAATATACATACTCAGTGACATGTGCTGACATGGCATCCAGGAACTGGTGGAGTACCCTGTATGCTGATGCCTGTGAAATCCCCATCATAGCCCCAGTTGGCCTTTGGAAGGTATCTGTAGCTAGTATTTGTAGGCCTACACATACCTTTGTATCCACTGGGATGGGTTCCCCACTGTTAGTTCTGTGTGTGAGGCGTGACCGGCACAGCTCAACAATTTGCTGTAGGAGGTCCCTGTCCACCCTATAGAGCTCCACTGTCTCCAACTCATATAGACCCTGGTAGGTTACCCTGAGTCTGTACACTCTTTTCCATCTCCTCACTCTGTGTTGGTTGACAGCGGTCACATCCTCACCACCCTCAGCCTCTTCCACAAGTTGTTCTATGATAGCTATTGCAGCCCCCATCATTTTTGTGCTGTGAGTGTTAAAAGTTTCCCGCTTGTTTACACCGGTGGTGTAGTTTGTGGGAAAAACCAGAGGGGAATGTGTTTGCATAGTTTATCATAGTGTTCTGGGCTGGGCTTCCTACAGCTTCCTACAGATGTTTTCCCTTCCCATTGCTTTCCTGTTTAAGCCCAGGGGTGCGCCACACAAACACAGTGCTCAAATGTGCACAGTGCTGCTATTCCCTGGTTTAACTTCTTTTTTCTTCCTGTAAAACCTGGTGCACGGCGCGCACACCTGCTTAGGCTTTGTAAAGAGTGCTAGGCAGGTTTAGACACACCCTTGCCAGTATTTTGTAGGTTTAGACACACCCCCTAGCTTAGCTGTGCTAAGCTATGAGCAAAACCAAGCCACAGGGCTCCAATCAGTTTACAGTATGCCTGACACACACCCCATGATGTCACCTAACTCCTAGGTTTGCACCAAGCTATTCCTACTCTTACACTGTTGGGACCTGACTAGCATGCTGGGGAAAACTGGGATTCACTATCCCTCCCCTCATTTGCATAGGATTGCCTGCTAATACATAGTTGCATGTTTCACACTGAGCCTCCCCCTTTAGCAACCACTACTCACTGGCCATGTTGTCTTCTGCCTGCCATTGACTTGCATGGCAGAATACTGATTTTAGTTAGGACGCTTAATTTAGGTTAATTTTGTTATTTTCCCCCAATCCCATTTGTGCGCCGCTGCCCTACGCTTAAGCAGCCAAGATTGGCTAAAAACTTAAAAGTTGATTTTTGTATTTTTCTAATGTTTGCAATGCCAATGGCCTTATACTTGTCCATTGGCATGCTTGCTACATGATATGCAGCCTTTATTTGGAGCTGTCACAGCTCCGTTTTGGATTTTGCAGAAATGTACTCGGTTACTAACTGAATGCATTTCTGCAGATAGCACTAGTCCTTCACGGATGGTTGCAAGCTTTTTGGATTGCAAAATCACCTCATCTGCATAGATTTCTCCTTCAAATGGGGTGATTTACATACAAGGGCTTTGTCCGTGCAGGATTAGTGCAGGAGCGCTCGTGCATGCCCCTGCAGGCTGCTCCTGGATCGCACGGCAGACATACTGCCTGCTTAAGCTCCTGTGCAAGCTTTAGAGAATCTGGGGGATTGTTTATGTCAAAACTGGAAACAATAAAAGTGAACACTGGTTCAGCCATTCCCTTTTGCAGTATAGTAGTGTTTTTTTTTCTTCCATAAGTCTTTTATATCATCAGTTATATGATGCTAATTGCTGCAAATGTATGTGGTTTTGTAGATATTTATTACAGGTCTGCAAATAAGACATCATCTCTAAATTTATATTACACAGCTGCATTGCAAATACAACACTTGTTTAGGTTTTGAAAGCAGTCTATGGAGAAAAGATTAACAGTTGTGACTTCAGCACAGTTCACAGTGTGGCACTAAAACTGTCATTTATTTATTTATTTATTTACTGACATTTGATTACCAGGAAAGTTTGCTTGGTAGATGCCCATTTTTAAATATTCCCATGAAGAACAGCTCCAAAGCATTACAAAAACATTTAAAGAACAATTATGTTACAATCTTAAAAAATAATACAAAACATCTTCAGTTTAAATAATTATACCACATTAGACATAACGTAAAAAACCTTGATTAAGAATAGATACAGCTTATATGACAATGATTTAATATTTAGGGAAATTTTACCCAGTTTATAGAGAAATTAAAGGTAAGTTAATATAATACAAACAGGAATTGCTATATGAAGTAATGGAAAAATGGGGTTATGGCATATTTAGAGAGAGTCAGGGAAGAGAAATTGATTGAAGCAAAGACATGAGTGAAGGAGGGAGAGTAAGGGGACGTGAACAGATACTTGTTCATATTCAGGGATATAGTTTATCCTGGGGTTGAGCAAGACAAGAGCAAGATCTGGGCTAGGAAGTTTTTCAAAATGGTTTTAAGGGACTGGAGGGAGGATATTGACCTGATGGATACAGGTATGAAGTTCCAGGTTTTAGCAACTTAGTAGGAGTACAGACCATGCCCAACATAGTTGATAGGTTTGTGGACAGAGAAAAAGTTTTGGTCATTGTATCATAATGCTGGAGAATTTTATAAGAGGTAAGAAGTTGTGCATATGTTAGATGATGGAGTAGTTCTTACCAATGTAGGCTTTTTAGTGCTAGACAGTGGTGGGTTCTGAAAGGGGTATCTGTAGCAAATAAAGTAAATTTATTTTAACATTGTTCAAGTTTTGATTTTTGTGATGCATAGAAGTTAGTAAGGATGGGTGCACCATAAAGTCAGAGGGGAGGAAGTAGGGGCAAGTGTAGTTTTAGTTGCATTGGTGAGAATATTTTTGGCTCTGTAAACCATCCCTCATTTTTGGTGAGTTTTTTATGCAATTTTTTATATGCAGGTCAGATTTAAGTTTATCATCTAATATCATCCCCAATAAATTGCTATGAGGAGTGACTTCAATGGTTGTATTATTAAGAGAGAGGATATTTTTTTATGAGAGAGGGATTTGGGGAAAAAAGAAGTAATTTAGGCTTTTTGGGACTGACCACAAGTTGCGAGTTATAAAGCCATGCTTCAGTGGCTGTTAAGGCTTTCTCTGTAATTTTTTGCAGATGGGCCAGGTTGTCAGATGTGTATATGACCATGGCGTTATCTCTATGTTGTATTATGGAGTCCTGTTGTGTGGATGGGTGGAGTGTTTCAGAGAGAATGTTACAGAGGTGGGGATGAAGGCTAGAGCCTTGTTGTACACCAGTGGTGACTGGGAGGTATGGAGAGAGCATGGAGTTCCATTTTACTGACTGACAGCTAATAGCAGGGTGGGCTGAGATAGACTTTGTGAGGACATTTGAAGTAGAGGCTTGCTGTGACAAATGGTATTGAAGGCTTTATATAACTCTAGAAATGATGAGACTAATTTGTCATTATCTCTAGCTTTATTGACAGTATCTGTAAAGGTCAGAAGTGTAGTGTTAGTACTATGACAATGACGGCATCCATGCTGTAAGAGGGATAAGAGATCTACCTGCAGGAGATAGTTTGGCAATTGTTTTTTAATATCTTTTCAAGTATTTTGGAGGGGGAGGGATAAGATTGCTTTAGGTCTAAAGTCAGCAATGTCTGTTGAATTTCCTGCATTGTATAGAGAGACAATGTATGATTTTTTCCCAGACAGAGGGAAGATGTAATTACTCATCTGACCTATTTATAAGGGTTGAAACAGGATTGACAATGCTATTGACTGCTACTTTAAGGTACTCAACTGAAAGATCATCAGCTGTAGAAGAGCATGATCTGAGTTTGTTTAAGACCAGTTTTATCTAGGCTGTGGGCACAAGTTTAAAGGTGAAACTGCATGTGGTGATATCTGGTTGTTGTGCAGGGCTGGGATTGAATGTTGGGGAATCCTTGGTTAATACTATACTGTCTATGAAATAATAGTTTAATTCTATTGTAGTTTTGAGTGGTGAGTTATTGGGAGAGGGGTTAGTGTTGAATTTTTGGGCAGGATGTAAGATTTCTTTAATAGGTTATGAGATTTATTTAGGGTTATATTTACTATGGTTCAGAAAGTTGTTAATGGATATTTCTTCATAATTTATTTTCTTTTAGTATGGTTGTGGAGGATACTGACATTTTTGAGATATTATGATGTTTTATATTTTGCCATTCTTTCCACGCTTTTTCTCTATCCTGTCAGCAGTCTACTCTTTTTGGATAGCCAGATTGCATTATTTGTTTTTAGTCTTTTCCTTCTAGGAGGTGCAAGACTATTTAGGATATTTAGGAAAGTTGTATTCAATTCATATACAGCATAATCTAAGGGGAGAACATTTAGGATGTTCCAGTTAATAGATGATAGGGTAGTAATGACTATTTCTAGGTCAAACCTGGGCAAGTTGTTTGTTGTTTTATACACATACTGTTTAAGTGGATGTGTGAAATATCTGATTATATAGACTGGAAGATGGCCTCTGAGAAAGTCTGACATTGGACCTCTGTTAGTGAATTTGCTAGGGTATGATACTAGAATCTAGTCTAATAAGGAATTTGAGGTCTTGCTATCATATGTGGGGCTATTAATTAGTTGTGTGAAACTGTATAAGTTCAAGTCACATGTAGGGGTTATGTTCAATTGACTGATATTGACGTCAGCTAGTAGTATTTTTTCTAGTGATATTGTGGATATCCAATGTAGGATATCTTCCAGTGTAGCAGTATTGTCAAGAAGACAAAAGCAGAGGTCAGTAATACATATTTATAGGTTCATAGGTTCATAGGTAGGTAATAGGTTATCGGCCCTAGGGCCCATACAAGCCTAGCCAAAAAATGTACCCTGGCTTTCGCCACCCAAGATAATTATTTTCCTGTGCCCCTGTCGAGCAGAGCCACAGAAGTGATCCCTGGGGTGAATTTCCCATTTCCCATCCAATCATCAAGATTCTTCTTGAAGAGTGCTAATGAGGAGCTCTGTTTGACATAGATAGGTGGTCTGTTCCAGAGTATGGGAAGTCTCTGGCCCATACAAGCCTAGCCAAAAAAATGTACACTGGCTTTCGCCACCCAAGAAAATTATTTTCCTGTGCCCCTGTCGAGCAGAGCCACAGAAGTGATGCCCGGGGTGAATTTCCCATTTCCCATCCAATCATCAAGATTTTTCTTGAAGAGTGCTAATGAGGAGCTCTGTTTGACATAGGTAGTCTGCTCCAGAGTATGGGAAGTCTCTGGGACAGGAATCTATCCCTCCAGCATGTTCTGTTTATTGTGGTGACAAGGTTTAGGTCCCTAGAGTGTGTAGCTCGGAGGGATTGGGATTTCTTTAAGTGGAGCATGTCCAACAGCTCTGGGTTTGACATAGCTTTGTATGTTAGGCAGTGATCGCCCCTGAGTAGGTGATATGCGATGGAGTAAAGCTGTAGTTTTTTGAGACGGTCTGCATAGGTCATCTGTTTGAGGCCAGTAATCCTCTTTGTGAGGTATTTCTGTGGTCTTTCAAGTTGTTGTAGATGTCTTCTGAGGTACATATCAAAAGGGGCGTTGTACTCTATAATGGGTCTAATGAGTGATGAGTAGAGGGGAACAATGACCTCTTTTTTTCTGGATGAGAATCCTTTTGTGATGAGATGAGCCATGTAGACTGATTTCTTGACCACTGTGGCGATGTGATTATCAAAGGAGAGACTACTGTCCACCTGTGTCTTTATATTTGTATATTTTCAGGAAAGTAATGGGAAGTTCTACTGAACTGAATTTTGGTATTAGTTTGTTGTGGGGAGAAATGTGGTATTTGTTGGGAAATATTAAAGCAGTGTTACCACCTTTCCTCTGTATAGTGATATTTTAGGTGGTAGTGTAATTTTGGAGTCAATTGTGCTGAGCTTAAGCCAACTTTTAGTTATACTGAGAATATCACGCTTATGTTGGGTAATCCAGGTATGTAGTTCAGTACTTTTATTTCTTATGTTTCTAATATTTATGGTATGAAAAGTTAAATTACAAGGGATGTAGGATCATTGCTGCGGGGTAAGAGTGGTGTGTAGAAGAGAATTGTCTTGATGTTGGTTGTGATACGTGGGGCCAAGATTATGGTGAGTGTCCCTCCTAGGAGGATCTTAGTATTTTGGGGCATTATTGATTCTTGTTTTTGGAGAGTATTTTTCCACTTCATTTTATTTTTGAGTTGAAATGGAGATAATCAGTCTATATTTGGAGTAAAGGTGAGGGGCATCATTAAATAGGTTTTGTGCAATGTGTGGATAGTTTAGTGTGGAAGTATGGAGAGGTGGTTGGGACAGAGTTGGAGAGATGTTGGGAGCTACCTTTGAGTTATGGCAGGATGAGAGATGGCTCAGTAGGAGAAGGATAAGCTGAAGAGTAGCATGATTAAGGAAAGGGGTCTGTATTTTATTGATGGCAGGTAGTGGGGAAATAGTAATCAACAAGAAGGAAGCAAGATGGCACAGGGCTGTAGGATATCTAATGGTGGTGGAGTCTGAAAGCTGGTGAAGGGAGGTAGGAAGTAAGTGTTTTTTATGAAAGAAGAGAGTTAAGTTGCCCTGGTATCTTACCTTATGTTTCTGAAACATGAGACACAGAGGGGTTTGAAAGGATAGAGTATGAGGATGTACGTAGCAAGTAGGAAGTAGTGAGAGTTTATGTGGGGAAAGTGGAAGCTGAAATGTAGATTAACAGATAGATACTGTTGTTGAGGGATCAGAGTATGAATGGATATTCCAAAGCAGTATGGGAGGGATAAAGGTCTTTGGGAATGATAATACATTTTAAATGGAAGTTGGAAAATGTTAAAATACAAACAGGAGTGTTTGTATGACAGTAGTCAAGTTGTTTGGGGAGGGTTAGGGAATGGGTGTCACAGGTAAAATGTGCATGTGGGAAGTATAATGGTAGGGTAAGAGGGGGAGGTGGGAATTTGGGTAGGGTAAGGGAGAGAAGTGAAGCTGAGCAAAGCAAGACTGAGTGTAGTGGGCTTCCCACCCTTAGGTCAATTATTACAGAAAGCAATCAGTTTATCACCAGTACAAAGCAGCTAATAAAGAGGCACAGAGTAGAACATTTTTTCTTTCATTTACTAAATGCAGAAATCAGGAAGCTAGGGAGATTAGTATATATAGCGCAATCTACTGGACAACAGAATAGACAGTTGCCAACTTATTAAGTGGTCTTTAGAGAACAAGAACTACTCCTTTTGAGGGAATATCTGCCACTTTCTGTAAAAGCGTCATCTCTTTTTATAAGTGTCTGACTTCTTGGCTTGGCAGTACAACATGTTTTTGTGTGAGGAAGTTGGAATACTTGTGACCATAACCATTAGTATTTTTTTCTTTTATTTGATTACAAGTAGACAGCTGAAGTGTGAAGGGCTACAAGTCCTTTTTGTGATGAAACTGGAATACATTAGTGTGCCCACTATTATTATTTTTTCGTACTTGTTCACAATTTGTCATCTGAGGTGTACAGTGACTGTTTGACCTTGAGTCCCCCTTGCCTAAGGTCTCAACAGAATATTGATACATAATCTACCAAAAGGAATGCAGTAAGTACATATACTGAACTAAGTGCATAAGTTCTGCAAGATAAAACAATCAGAGGTGAATTATTAAAATAAGAACTTGATGGCAAAGGATGATTCCCCACTACTGACATATATGTACTATAGCTATGGGGTCTTTCTCTGTTTGGAGACACTGAGTGTTAACATCCTAAGCTATTTTATTATACTTCTGATATTCACAAGTGTGATAACAATGCTCTTAATATTATAACTATGCAGGAGCAAAAAAATAATGTTGCTTATTTCTAGCCATAACCAAAGCCAATCACATGCTGCACAAAACAAATGAAATTTGAGAGAGATGACATCTTATAACGAAGGACAGATAACAGAAGACAATAAGAAGGATCCACTTACAAAGTAAATGATGCAAAATGTGACATACCAGGTCAACAGTAAATGCTTAGCTACAAGATATTCACCAAGACACATAAATACACGCACATAGGCACCCCCCAACACACACATATACACATGCAACTCACAAAAATAACAGTTGTGTGCATGTCACAGTATTATTGCAATATTAAATAAATGTATGGACTACTTAATTAACACCCAATAATCAAAGCTTATAAGGAATGAGTCATAATTCATGGTTAACCGGTTCCCTAAACTACAGCCAGCCTCACGCTACAGTAATAACAGCTGCACAGCAAAGAAAAGTCAGTTTTTCTTTACTAAGTGTGAAAACAATATTAGTTGGAAATTAAAACAAACAGAGAGTATAAAGAGTTGCTGACATATAAAAGTAGTAACTATTTAGATAAAAGAATCTCTTGTGTTTATAATATACCATGTGTCGAGGTATAATTACTTAATTCTGAAAGTCGGAACTTTGTTGTTGGAAGTTGATATCATGGGAAATTGCAAACAAAGCCAGTGTAGCTAACCACACAGATTACATTTAAATTTAAATGGTCACTCCAAAAAACATTTAACAGTTTCAAAACATGCTATCTCACCAAAGAAGCAACTCAACAAGGAACAGTAAACATCTGCTGGGTTTTGTTCTACAGCAACATCAAAAGGATCTACAAGTTAGACACTTAAATACAAAATTATTTTAGTAGTGAAAGATTCTTTCTCAAGAAGTTTTAAATATGCACGCTAATCTCCTCACAATAGCAAACTCTGTACAGTTATTTGTCTCACTGGAGGAAAACTGTAACCACATGTGTTCAGAAGGCATCACAGAAACAGTCCAGTAACACATGTAGGTCATCCATTGCAGCTTTTTTGTATGGAGAAAAAAAATACAATGTCACTTTACTGTAATCAGACTAGCATATGTGACACCTTAAAGAAACAAAACATTATGGCCAAGACTCAAAAATAATCCCATCTACAAGTGCAAGGCTGTGCCAACAAGGGCCAGTTGAATATGTTGATATCAAAACCAGTTAAGGAGTAAGAGACAAGGAATTTAGAACCTGTTAACTTCGTTTAGACTTGTTATACAAAGCACACAAGAATTAACACACTCATAAAGCAGAACCCCTATTGAGCCCTTTCCAAGCTGCTAATTTAATTCTGAAGAGAGCTTACAGACCAATTTTCCTCATAAAAAGTCAGTTGTGTACAAATGGAAGGAATGCCATAATCACCATCAAATCAGTTCAAGCAATTGATCCCTGGATCAAGGGGCCATGTTTGGGATCTGAGTAACACTCTTTATCAGATATGTCAAGATTCTCCAGGTCTGCCATATCTGGTGTTACAAATGTGACTGCTTCTTCTTCATGTTCTTGTAGCATCTGAAAAGGTGAGTATCTGTTAGCAGTGTGGATTGGAGACCCTCTAGCAATCTCTCGTCCCTTGAGTTGGTGCATTAGAGTAACTGGTTACAGCACTATTTGCATATTACGCTCCTGCTGGCATCTTAGTTGTTGAAGCTGGAAACTTTCCAGCTGTCATCCTTTTATTCCATGCTGTCTGTGACACCTCCATCTCATAAACTTCTCTCCATGAAAACAAAGACCTGTTCTGTGCCCTTAATGTGTTTACAAAATTATTAGCCTCATCTGAATTTTCAAATGCAATCTGCCAACCCTCCATAGACATAACCAAGGTAGCTGCAAAACACACCTGGCACGAACACCGATGTAAAAAACACACTGATGTAGTTGGAACAATCTATATTTTTTCCCCTTCCACAACCTCCCAACTCTTTTCATCTATGTATGCATATTTCCTCTGTTGTTTATAGTACAAAATTTAATAAGAAAATGTCTAAGAAGATTGGGAAACTTAATCATGGTTGTCACTCAATGTGCTCATTCTATGACTGAATAATATTTATTTATTTATTTATTTATTTACATTTGTTTACCAGGAAATTCCGACTGGTCCCAAGTCCTTTTTCAGCGGATGCCCGGGGAGTAAATCTCCACAACATGTACATGATAAGTAGTGATACAAAGTTGAAGCAATGGCAAACAACATGTCTGGCTGTTGGCATTAATACAGTAACTAGATATTGATTATCAACAGTATATACAGTAAATGGATGCAAGTTAAAATAGCTTATTGTTGTTTACAATAAAAGTTGAACAAAGTGGTAAGACAAATTTTAAAGTATGCAAAGCCAACTAGTTTTATAGGTTCATAGGTTCATAGGCTGGTATTAGGCTATCGGCCCTAGGGCTTATACAAGCCTAGCCTTAACAATTCCCTGGATATTTCTTCCCACAATATTTACTTCCCTGGATCCTGGTCTAGCAGGGTGACTGACATGATCCCTGGGGTGAATTTCCTATCTCCCATCCAGTCGTCAAGGTTCCTTTGAAGAGGGCCAAGGAGGTGCTCTGCTTGAAGTGTATGGGCAGCCTATTCCAGAGTATGGGGAGTCTCTGGGTCAGGAATCTATCACTCCAGCATGTTTTGTTCATTGTGATGACAAGGTTAGATCCCTGGAGCATGTGGCTCTGAGGGATTGGGATTTCTTTAAGTGGAGCATGTCCAGCAGCTCAGGGTTTGACATGGCCTTGTATGTTAAGCAGAGATTGCCTCTGAGTAGACAATATGCCACAGAGTATAGCTGAAGTTTTTTTTAGATGGTCAGTATAGGGCATCTGCTTTAGGCCTGTGATTCTTTTACTGAGGTATTTCCGCAGCCTTTCCTGCTGTTGCAGATGTCTTGTGAGGTACATACCAAATGGGGTGCTGTACTCTATAATGGGTCTAATGAGGGATGAGTACAGTGGGACAATGACCTCCTTTTTTCTGGATGAAAAGCCCTTAGTGATGAGGTGTGGCACATAGAAGGATTTCCTGACTGTTGTGGTGATGTGGTTATCGAAGGTGAGACCACTGTCCACCTGTGTCCCTAAGTCTCTCATCACACTTTCAGTGTTTAGTGTACTGCCACCTATGTGGTAATTCATGGGTACATGTTTTTTTCCAAAGGGGATAACTATACATTTCTTGGCATTAAGCTTGAGCCCATTTCTTTTCTAATAAACTCTACAGGTGAATTTCCCCTTTACATTCAAGAAGGCTGTTCACCCTCAAACTGTTTCACCTGCTCCTCATGTCTAGATTTTTCCAGTTTGAGTTCCAGCTTTTAGGAGTGGACTTTCAAGGAGGAAATCTGGGTAATATGGGAAGACTTGATTTCCTGCAGCTGGATTATCTGTTTCTTTTGAGTGGTGAACAATTCTAAGAGTTTGAGAACTTCTGCATCTTGCCTACCACTAGCTTCGTTGAGTTGAGTTGTGATGATGGCTATTGCTTTGACCTCCTCCACAGCCATTTATTTATTTTATTTATTTTATTTATCATTTGTTGACTGGGAAAGTCTGACTAGGTTCCACAGAGCCTGTTTTCAGCGGAGGCCTGTGGAGAAATGCTCCAGATGCATGTCTTTGGAATGTGGGAGGAAACCGGAGTACCCAGAGGAAACCCATGCGAACACAGGAAGAACATGAAAACTCCACACAGAAGGAACCCCAGCCAAGAACCTCTTGCTGTAAGGTGAAAATGTTAACCACTGCACCACTGTGCCACCATGCTGTCAATTGTACTATTGGCCACCATCTTACATCTTTTCCCTGGCTGTTTTGCTTTGTAAAGAAACAGACAATCAATTCTGTTGATTAAACTACACAGAAAACATTAAAACAGATTGCAGAACACCTTATGAACAAGGTAAGGTCACTTAATTTATCCTGCAGTCTATGTAGTCATCCTCATCTGTTTACACAGAGGTGAGAAACATGGAGCTCCTTCAAGAAACACCTTCTCCTCCATGTGCAGTCCCAAACACATCTCCCTTGCTGAGGTTTGTTTGTAGTTTTTACTAAATGTGTGCAAATATTGGGACTACAAATTCTATGTGATTAAAAATAATAATTAGCACAAGTCCAGTGTTGATGGAGAAGTACTTAATTTGCTGTTAATAGCAGCCTGCATTTAAAGTGGATTGTTGAGAGACAGCCTTACGAGACTCTCTGCAAATATATAGAGCTGAGTATATTTTTTGTATTATTCTGTATTATAGAGCTAAATTGTTACTTAGATATCTGTTGTCTTACTGTTCTGCAAATATACAGATATCAGTATATATTTTTTTGGTTATATTTTGCACTGTGATTCCTCATATCTATCTCTATTGAAACTGTCTTCCCCACCCCCCCCCTCTCATTTTAGTTTCTATAGCTTGTGTGTTAACTCAAGGTTCCCTTAATTTGCTGTTAATAGCAGCCTGCATTTAAAGTGGATTGTTGAGAGTCAGCCTTACAAGACTCTCTGCAAATATATAGAGCTGAGTATATTTTTTGTATTATTCTGTATTATAGAGCTAAATTGTTACTTAGATATCTGTTGTCTTACTGTTCTGCAAATATACAGATATCAGTATATATTTTTTGGTTATAATTTGCACTGTGATTCCTCATATCTATCTCTGTTGAAACTGTCTTACCCACCCCCTCTCTCATTTTAGTTTCTATAGCTTGTGTGTTAACTCAAGGTTCCCTTAATTTGCTGTTAATAGCAGCCTGCATTTAAAGTGGATTGTAGAGAGACAGCCTTACAAGACTCTCTGCAAATATATAGAGCTGAGTATATATTTTTGTATTATTCTGTATTATAGAGCTAAATTGTTACTTAGATATCTTTTGTCTTACTGTTCTGCAAATATACAGATATCAGTATATATTTTTTTTTATTATAATTTGCACAGTGATTCCTCATATCTATCTCTGTTGAAACTGTCTTCCCCACCCCCCCTCTCATTTTAGTTTCTATAGCTTGTGTGTTAACTCAAGGTTCCCTTAATTTGTTGCTAATAGCAGCCTGCATTTAAAGTGGATTGTTGAGAGACAGCCTTACAAGACTCTCTGCAAATATATAGAGCTGAGTATATTTTTTGTATTATTCTGTATTATAGAGCTAAATTGTTACTTAGATATCTGTTGTCTTACTGTTCTGCAAATATACAGATATCAGTATATATTTTTTTGGTTATAATTTGCACTGTGATTCCTCATATCTATCTGTGTTGAAACTGTCTTCCCCACCCCCTCTCTCATTTTAATTTCTATAGCTTGTGTGTTAACTCAAGGTTCCCTTAATTTGCTGTTAATGGCAGCCTGCATTTAAAGTGGATTGTTGAGAGACAGCCTTACAAGACTCTCTGCAAATATATAGAGCTGAATATATTTTTTTTGTATAATTCTGTATTATACAGCTAAATTGTTACTTAGATATCTGTTGTCTTACTGTTCTGCAAATATACAGATATCAGTATATATATTTTTGGTTATAATTTGCACTGTGATTCCTCATATCTATCTCTGTTGAAACTGTCTTCCCCACCCCTCTCTCATTTTAGTTTCTATAGCTTGTGTGTTAACTCAAGGTTCCCTTAATTTGCTGTTAATAGCAGCCTGCATTTAAAGTGGATTGTTGAGAGACAGCCTTACAAGACTCTCTGCAAATATATAGAGCTGAGTATATTTTTTGTATTATTCTGTATTATAGAGCTAAATTATTACTTAGATATCTATTGTCTTACTGTTCTGCAAATATACAGATATCAGTATATATTTTTTTGGTTATAATTTGCACTGTGATTCCTCATATCTATCTCTGTTGAAACTGTCTTCCCCACCCCCCCTCCCTGTTCTTGGTTGTAGTTTAAATTTGGTGGCTTTTGCAGTGCCCGCCCCACTGTAGATTTGATCTAGGGCACTCCCCCAGTCCCATCTCTTTACCGCATTCTACCTAATAAACCCTTTCTGCACTTGCTTTTAGTCCTTTTTAATTTAATTACATTTTTTCAAACTGTGTGTGGACTAATATTGCTACATACTCACGCGTGCCAGATTGCACTGCATGTGAATTGTTTTTACTACTGTTTTTGCTACTTTTCTGAAAAAAAAAAATTTCTACTTTTACTGTATTTGTGTTTCTTCCTACTTTATTTTGCTTTTGCGTCATCTTAAAAGTACTCAGTTGTATTTATTACTGCTTGGTGTAACTCATTCTAAGCCTTTTAGTTTAAGCACTTGGGCTTCAGACCAGTTGTTTTACATTAGGAAGGTTTGTGGTCTGCATTGTAGTGGCAGAACAGGTAGCTTACATCCTTCTAAGTTGGGAACTGCTGATTGAGGGCTCAGTGTCTGTTATTCTAAAAGTGTATTAATTCTGGTTTACGCACTTGGGCTTCAGGCCAGTTATTTTACTTTAAAAGGGTTCATGGTCTGCACTCTTGTGGGAGGAGAGGCTGGACTCTGCCCTTCTGAGCTGGGAATTTCTGGTTAAAGGTTTCTAGTGCCTGCATATTTGAACTGCTTCTTACTGAAATTGGTACACCTTGTTTGCTGTAGCGTAGACTAGATCCAGGCCTGCTGAATCTAGCTTTGTTTGTATAACTTGAGCACTAATCCAGGCATTCTTTAAAGTATTCAATTGTATTTACTACTGCTTGGTATTAACTTGATTAAAGTGTAGCTATCCTTCTAAGTCTTTTGGATTAAGCACTTGGGCTTCAGACCAGTTGTTTTACATTAGGAATGTTTGTGGCCTGCACTGTGGTGGCAGGACAGGTTGTTTACATCCTTCTAAGTTGGGAACTGCTGATTGAGGGCTCAGTGTCTGTTATTCTAAAAGTGTATTAGTTCTGGTTTAAGCACTTGAGCTTCAGGCCAGTTATTTTACATTAAGAAGGTTCGTGGTCTGCACTCTTGTTGGAGGAGAGGCTGGACTCTGCCCTTCTGAGCTGGGAATTTCTGGTTAAAGGCTTATAGTGCCTGCATATTTCAACTGTTTCTTACTGAAATTGGTACACCTTGTTTGCTGTAGCATAGACTAGATCCAGGCCTGCTGAATCTAGCTTTGTTTGTATGTTTGTTGTTTGTTTGCTTGTTATTTCCCTGAAACGCTAATACCACCTAAAACGCGGCTTTTCAGTGCATCTGTGGATCCCTAGTGATATCTGCATTGCTTACTGTACTTATTTCCTTGTTTCACTTAAAAGAAAGTTACTGTTTGTCGTTTTTGCATTTAAGTTACCTGTAACACATTGCGTTTAAGTTACCTGGCACTTGCTCACTAAAGCAATTATATAAGTCAGCACTAAAAAATTAAAAGCACTACACCCTCACAAACTCCCCTTAAGTACCTTGTTCCCCATTAGCCCTTTTTTTTTCAATTATAAAGGAATTCCCAATAATATTCTAGCATGTCCAAAGGTCAGTTGTCAATCTCCTCTCCGGTCCAGCTGGTGAATCTGGGAATCTTGAGGTAATGTTACAACTGCCTCATGTACACAGACAACCCTCTCCTCCTCCCAACAAATTCTAACACATGTGAGAGATGCATCCATATAGCCAAACTGAAGGCTAAGCTCTCTCAACTCAGTATTGGTGTAACCAGTCAGGAGGAGAAGGAAACCACACTCACTACAATTCCAGTCTCACATAAACCTACCACGACAGCAAACCAAACACATAAACACACAAAAACATACTCGGAGGCTCTAAATAAAAATCTGCCTAAGCAGCAGAGACCTCCAAAGCAGACACCCAAGCAACCACTACCACAAAACAAAACACGTGCAACACATAGATCACAAAGCCAGTGTGCTGAACAATGACAGCCCTTAAGGCTAAACAACATACCTGATACACTTGTAATAGGTGACTCTATCGTCAGGCACACTGACGTCCCGCTCACCAGGCTGAACAAGGAGAGGGTCACGGTGAGCTGCCTGTCGGGCGCTAGGATCCGCCACATAACACAAGCACTCAGGTCACTCCAAGGCAAGTACAAATATGAGTCAGTCATTGTCCATGCTGGTGTGAATGACCTGAGATGTACCTCCCTGGACTACATGAAAAAGGACATAGAGGAGCTCTCTGAGCATGTGGCCCAGGCTGGTATGACCCTGACCTTGAGTAGCATCTTACCCTCACCAAGAATGATGCCACAATATGAAGACAAGATGATCAATTTCAACAATTGGCTTAAGTATTGGTGTCATTCAAAGAGGATCCAATGCCTGTCAGCCTGGGATGACATGCTCAACAAGCCACGATGCTTCACTAGGGATGACTTGCACCTGTCACTCCTGGGCTTTTGGATATTGGCAAAAGCTCTTGCTACCCCCATAGTGCCTTTTTTAGGCAAGGCTCAAAAGACAAACCCACCTCCATAGGTATCACAAGGGATAAGAAACTAAGAGTAATGCTACTCAATGCCAGAAGTCTAAACCTCAAGATGCATGCACTCGAAACTCTCCTTAGCATGGAGAACATCAATATCTGTGCAGTAACAGAAACCTGGTTCAAGGCTCCAGAGAGCACCCCAGCACTACCAGGTTATACTTCATACCATGCTTTTCGGCCCCAAAACTTGGACCGAACCACAAAAGGAGGGGGAGTATCAATATTCGTCAAAGATACCCACACCTCCAGGTTGGTGGCACAGCACGAAGCATCAGAGACTATCCATGTGCAACTAACAGTGGGTAAAACTGCCTTCCAGTTTATAGCCTGCTACAGACCACCCTCCCAAACCCAGGAACCCCACTCGGCCTTCCTGAGAACACTGGAAAATATGAAAGTCTCTCCAAACACCATTATATTGGGCGACTTCAACTACCCAAACATAGACTGGGAGCATTACTCTAGCTCCAACACCCTAGCCCAAAGGTTCCTAGAATTTATAAACTCAAATGCTATGGAACAACTTGTTACCACTCCCTCAGGAGGGAAAAACATACTGGACCTGATCATCACCATCATGGGGACTCTATGCTCCAAACCAGAAGTGTATCCCTCACTGGTAAGATCAGACCATAAACTAATCTCACTGGATATTCACATCCCGACCCCACCCCCTGCCCAGAAAACCACAGTGAACAACTTCTCTAAAGCTAATTCACACTCCTCAAAACTGAGGTGGAAACCTTCAAAGCCCCCGGGCCTGTGGAAAATACGGCCCAGACCCCAGAATCCTTTATTAATGCATTCTATGAACACCTTCAGGAATGCATGGATCATATAATCCCAAATAAAACCAAGACCCAAGCCTCCAAAGGCAGATGTCCTGTCTGATGGACCCCAGCCATAAACAAACTATACAATAGAAGGAGGAAGCTACTAAATGATAGAGCAAAATCCCAAAAAGGGAAGGCATCTCTGATCAGTATTAGCAAAAAATTACGGGCACTCATAAAATCGTCTAAGGCCAGCTTCGAGAGAAAAATTGCACAGGACACTAAGGATAATCACAAGGCTTTCTTTACTTATTTTAGGAACCTGGGTGGGAATTCCCAGATATGCTCAGAATTAGTCCAAAATGACAAAAAATACACCGAACCCACAGACATTGCCAACATCCTAGCTGACAGGTTCAGTGCAAACTCCCCCCCCCCCTCCCCACCAAAAGGGCAAATATCTATCCCAGCAGAGTGCTGCCCCCCTGACATCTCAGATGCTCAGGTAAGAGCCATCCTCTCCAAAGCAAAAAACACAGCATCAATGGGACCAGACGGTGTCCTGGGCTGCGTCCTACATGAACTCCAAGAAGAGCTAAACCCAAACATAAAACTACTGTTCAATCTCAGCCTTACTACAGGATATGTACCCAAAGAGTGGTGTACAGCAACAGTGGTCCCTCTCCACAAAGGTGGTGCCTCAACGGATCCTGGAAACTATCGCCCCATAAGCCTGACTAGCTTGGTCTGCAAAGCTATGGAAAGGATCATCATGGACCTCATAAATAAAGATATTGGGGACCTACAGACACTGGATCCTACCCAGTTTGGCTTTGTTAAGGGCAGATCCTGCCTCTTAAACTTGGTTTATTTCTTTGAAACAGTCACCAAGGCCATTGATGAGGGGAAGGTGGTCCATACAGCCTACCTGGACCTCGCAAAAGCCTTCGATACAATACCCCACTCGGGCATTATAGATAAGCTCACCAGCTTAAATATAAACCCCTATGTCACTAGATGGGTTGCAAACTGGCTCAAGGACAGAACCCACATGGTTAGAATTGCTGGAGCCATGTCAGACTCCAAACCAGTTACAAGTGGCATCCCACAAGGCTCAGTCCTGGGACCTCTCTTGTTTGGTATATATTTCTCAGAGGTACAGGCCAACACGGAAGGACTGTGGCTGACCAAGTTCGCAGATGACTGCAAACTGGGCACCATAATTGACTCTCCAGCCGACACAAGCATCCTCCAAAAGGGCCTCATGAAACAGACAACTGGTGCCAGAGCCATGGCCTCAAGCTAAACGCCAAAAAGTGTATAGTCATCCCTTTTGGCAAAAACAAAGTGCCCACAAATTACCACATAGGTGGTAATCCATTAAGTACAGAAGAAGTAATTAGGAACCTGGGGACCCAAGTTGATAGCAGTCTCTCATTTGACAACCATGTGGCCAAAGTGGTTAGAAAAACATTTTATATAGCCCACCTAATCATGAAGGGATTCACATCTAGATCAGGGGAGGTCATCGTGCCTCTTTACTCATCCCTCATCAGGCCCATAATTGAGTACAATGCCCCTTTTGGGATGTACCTTACCAGACACCTGCAGCAACTGGAAAGACCCCAAAAGTACCTCACCAAGAGGATCAAAGGGCTCAAACAGATGCCATATGCTGCCTGGTTAAAGAAACTCCAGCTCTACTCAGTGTCATGCTGCCTGTTCAGGGGCAATCTGTGCCTGACGTATAAAGCCATGTCCAACCCAGAATTAATGGGCATGCTGCACCTCAGAAAATCCAAATCCCATCGAGCTATGCGCTTGAGAGACTTGAACCTCAGCACTGAAATAAATAGGACATGCTGGAGGGACAGATTCATAACCCAGAGGCTCCCTTCACTCTGGAATAAAATCCCAGTCCAGGTTAGGCAGAGTCCCTGATTGACTCTCTTCAAGAGGAATCTTGATGAGTGGATGGGAGATCGTAGGTTTAACCTGGGTATCACTTTTGTGTCACTGTTAGACAGAGGCACAGTATACTAACCTCGAAAAAGGGCATAGCAAAATTAATTTAAAATGGGTGGCGAAAGCTAAACACATTCTGGATAGGCTTATAAATGCCCTAGGGCAGATAGCCTAGTATGAACCTATGAACCTATGAACCTACAGAGAAGGTCAGAAGAATTTGCATTGTGTCTTTGTGGACTTAGAGAAAGCATATGACAGGGTGCCTAGAGAGGAGTTGTGGTATTGTATAAGGAAGTCAGGAGTGTTAGAGAAGTATGTAAGAGTGGTACAGGATATGTACAAGGGTAGTGTGACAGCGGTGAGGTCTGCGGTGGGAGTGATGGATGCGTTTAAGGTGGAGGTGGGATTACATCAAGGATCAGCTCTGAACCCTTTCTTATTTGCAATGGTGATGGACAGGTTGACAGACGAAATCAGACAGGAGCCCCCGTGGACTATGATGTTTGCAGATGACATTGTGATCTGTAGTGAGAGTAGGGAACAGGTGGAGGAGACCCTAGATAGGTGGAGATATGCTTTAGAGAGAAGAGGAATGAAGGTCAGCAGGACTAAGACAGAATATGTGTGTGTGAATGAGAGGGAGAATAGAGGAATGGTGAGGATGCAGGGAGTAGAGGTGGTGAAGATGGATGAGTTTAAATACTTGGGATCAACAGTTCAGAGTAATGGTGAATGCGGAAGAGAGTGAAGAGAGTACAGGCAGGATGGTGTGGGTGGAGAAGAGTGTCAGGAGTGATTTGTGACAGACGAGTACCAGTAAGAGTGAAAGGGAAGGTCTAGAAGAGGGTAGTGAGACCAGCTATGTTATATGGGTTGGAGACAGTGGCATTGACAAAAAGGCAGGAGTCAGAGCTTGACGTGGCAGAGTTGAAGATGTTAAGATCTGCACTGGGGTGTGACGAGGATGGACAGGATTGGTAATAAGTATATTAGAGGAAGTTGGAAGGCTTGGAGACAAAGCCAGAGAGGCAAGATTACATTGGTTTGGACATGTGCTGAGGAGGGATGCAGAGTATATTGGGAAAAAGATGCTAAGGGTGAAGCTGCCAGGTAACAGGAAAAGAGGAAGGCCTAAGATAAGGTTTATGGATGTGGTAAGAGAGGACATGCAGGTGGTTGGTGTGACAGAGCAAGATGCAGAGGACAGGAAGAAATGGAAACAGTTGATCCACTGTGGCGACCCCTAACGGGAGCAGCCGAAAAAAGAAGCACAAGTCCATCACAGAACCCTGGAGGACACAAAGTCCCACACATCCCCTAATTATAAGAAAAATCTGAGGTCACTGTACCTTGGAGTAAGAGAATTATACCCTGCAGTGACCTTATCAGAAGTAATATCTTCCAAGAACACTGATGGACCCAAGGAAGGCAAGACTCTCCAGGTTAAAAACTTAATTTATTGTAGGTCATAAATGCTTTTGCAGCTACTGCTGCTTCATCAGATAACAAACACATTAGACCAAAACTGACTTTTAAGTAGAAAAGTGAAACAGTGTTAAATCACATGACCACAAAATTTAAAGAAATACAGCTAAAATATATGTTATTTAAACAGCACATAAAAACATGCACATATAAATGCAACATAAAAACTGTATAAAATATATACAAAATGTCCTATAAGCAAGTAAAAATACTGCTTTAGCTAACAAGAAAACAAACATATATAATTAGCTAGTGTTCTTGACTTCAGTTTGGGTTTAATGGGTACAAACTCATTCAACCCATGCCCAAAATCTCCCCTCAGCCTGATAGTCCACTTAGCTTCTATCCATTCTGTTTGATTCCTTATATCTCTACCCCTTATAATCTCATTAGCTCTACCAACAACAGGAAAATTTGAATGTGTGCCTAGAATCAGTAGCCAGTACATGTTTTGACAAAGCACTAGTTGTGCTTCCCTTTTGTATATAATAAACATGCTCCTTTATTCTATCCCTTAAAGCCTAGCAGTCTTTCCTATATAAAATTTGGAACATTCCTTACAGTGGGCTAAATAAACAACATGTTCCATACTGCAAGTAGCAAACATATGAAGCTCATAGTCCCTTTTTTAATCTGGATGTATAAATTTTGCATTGCTATCAATGTATGAACACATTGAACACCTACCACAGGGCATCGTGACTTTATTGGTATTGTACTTGTTATTGGTAGATTCTATGAGACTATAAAGGGTAGAGATATAAGGACTCAAACAGAACAGATGGAAGCTAAATGTTCATAGTTAGCTATGATTTGAATAGGTGTTTTGTCAACAGTTAACTGTACCTCGAGTGTCTCCTGTGCATCATACTTTTTGACCAACCTGGAGGTGTGTATGTCTTTGATAAATATTGAAACTCCACCTCATTTGGCTTTGTAGCCCTCTGTTTGGGATCTGAAATAATGGTAGGACAAGTAATCTGGTAAGGTCGGGGTGCTCTCCACAGCTTTGAACCAGGTTTCAGTGACTGCACAAATGTCAGCATCTTCCGGGGTGAGGGATGCTTGCAATGAGTGCAGTTTCATGCTAAGACTTCTAGCATTTAGCAGCATGACCTTTAAATTTTGTTTAGAACAATTTTCACATTGGTAGTTTTTTCCTCATGACTTTGCCTAAAGAAGGCACAATGTGGGAGGCAAGAGCCTTTGCCAGAAGCATGAAGCCTAGGGGTGACAGATGAAGGCCATATCTGGAAAACCATTGTGATCTGTCAATCATGTCGTCCCAGGCTGTCAGATATTGGATCTCATTGGAATGACACCAGAAACTAAGCCAATTGTTAAAGTCAATCATTTTCTGTTTGTACTGAGTCATCATTTTGGGTGGCTGTAGGATACTGCATTAGGCTAGGGAAATTGGGTGACTGTAGGATACTGCTTTAGGCTAGGGAAATACTTGTCTGGGACACATATTCAGTGAGCTCAATCATGTCTCCCTTCATATAGTCCAGAGAGGTACATCTCAAGTCATTCACGCCAACATGAACTATGACAGAGTCATAACAGTACCTGTTGTTGTCAGACATGAGTACATGCATGATATGATGGATTCTAGCACCTGACAAGCAACTTACCGTGACTTTCTCCTTGTCTAGCCTGGTGAGTGGCACATCTGTGTGTCTCACGATAGAGTCTCCAATGACTAGTATGTCGGGTTTGTGGCTGGGCCTTAGAGGTTTTGAGATATAGCTGTGTGTACTATGTGTGGTGATTTGGTGGGTTGTGATATCTGTGTGTGTTTTTGCCTTGGAGGTCTCTTTTGTTTAGGTATGTTTTCATTGAGAACATCTGCATATGTGGGAATGTGTTGTACAGTTGTGGGTGGTGTTAAAGGTGTGGTGTTTGTGGTGTTTAAGCAAACAACTTTCTCAGTGCCAGAAGTACTGGCTTATGATTGAGACAGCAAGGATTCTAGGTTCTTAATGTAATTGCATCTTTCACATACTGTGTTCCTAGGTGGTAATAGTATAGGGTTGTCAATGTACATGATGCAGTTGCTACACTGTCTCAGGATGCCAATATCAACCAGACTAGCAGAAGAAGTGAGAATCTGTGGAGGAGAGGTCAGGGACAGTAGGGTGGGTACTATCTGAGGAGAGTACCTATAGGTATGAGTAGGGCTAGATAAAATTAATACAGTTGCTGCAAGGGAGAGCCTTACTTCCACAGGAGTGCTGGTAAGGGGAAAATTGCAGCTGAGATACCTTGCAAAGGGTTAGAATTGTGCAGTGGTGGTGCACTGCATGCAAACAAATGCAAATCCATGCAAACGAGGGGTTTAAGTACCATAAAATCAAA
>NC_056733.1:1251173005-1251330505 GCF_019279795.1 Protopterus annectens | reverse complement strand
CACATTAACAATGCCATTGAGCAGGTTAAGACCTTCAAATATCTAGAAGTCTGGCTTGATCCCTCACTTAAGTTCTAGTATCATCTTGATAACATCTGGAAAAAGATAAACTTCCTACTGTTCTTGACCACCAAAATCTCCTCTTGCCTTTAGCTTACTGAGACAGCTGCCATCGTGTAATGTTAAATCTCACAGCCACTTATAACCTGAATTGCAAGCACTTAAAACCAGACTTCAGTCCTCAAACCACTCCCTTTCTACCCTTGAACCAAATGTATGGAGGATTCTTCCCTCAAATCTTAAAGATCTGTCTAACTGCACTCCTTTTGGGCACAACTTAAAGAATTTCTCACGGCATAAGCTGCTTGTAAATGCTCAGCTTCAAGCCACATAACCTAGGCTCCCTAATCTCTGTGGAGGTGTGTCTGGCTTAATAATTCATGACTGGTCACACCCCTCAAAAGCAAAAGGTATAGGAAATGGAACACCCCCAGCTGAGAGGATTGGTGCGTTTAAACAGCTGATTGACAGTGTGATGATTGAATGATTGTCTCAACAGTAAAGGAAGCAAACACTATAAAAAGGAACTTCCAGTCCCAATCTCTCTGATCTGAAGAAGATACCGAAAGCGCTTATCGTTTGGAATACATAGGGACTGTTTTATTCTACATCAAGATTTTAACTTGACATGAAGATTTTAACTTTTCCTACAATAAAAGGATTTTAACTGCCATTAAAGCTAGAAGCTTTTATTTGATCTGTTAGACTGGTTAAGCTGTTATCACAGTTCATCACAGTCACACAGCAGCTACTACATCTTCAGTGTGGATACTTTGTATATCTGACCAAAAAGATTGGATACTTTGAAGCCATCATAAGACTGGAAACTTTGGAGCCATAATTTCACTATGGTATAACTGCATTCACAGCGTGAATATCTTGTAACTGCATTTAATTTAAGTACTGGAAATGTATGCAAGTTTTTTGCTACATATGTTGCACTTTTAAGTTTTATATCATTTAACCACACTACCTGTTCTCCAAGAGACCTTTACTTCATTGACCATTGTTGTACAGTGTTTCATTTTGAATACTGTTACAACTTAATGGTTTAAGTTGTTAAAATAGGGATTCATCCATTACAAAATAACTAAGATTTTTTTAAACTAAATACACTTGTTGTTCCTCCTGAAGTGAGGAAACTCTCCCTACAGATTGCTTGTTTCTACTATTCAGTTTTAAGAATTCTAGTTGGCGCAACACTTCAGACAACCTGAGGTGCAGGCTGAATAACAAAGACTGTTCTAGGAGGTGCAGGCTGAATAACAGAGACTGCTCTAGTAGAAATGGATTTTTAAAACCTTGAATATTTATGCTGCACTTGGACCCCAATCCAAAGCCTACTTTAATAGGCAAAGCCAGTGCCAATACCTTATCTCAGACCACATGACATAACTTCAACAGTATACCAGCAGCCAATGAATATATCTAACGGTACCACTGCTGCGCATACTCGTCTTTAAATAAGTACATGGCACTTTTACTTTTTTCCTGTCTTCTACCTAATCTTCATATCATATTTTCTGAACCTTGCTCAGACATTTATGGATGTCTATTACTCAGTCAGTAATATTTATTTATTTTGATTTTGATGACTAGTTAAGTAGGCTGCTCTACTCACCCTTTTCATCTATACCCTGGGTACACAGTACAGCACATAATAAAGTACATTCATGAGTCAGAGGTAAATGATTGATATGACAATTGTGACAAAATTATATATGTACACTATATGTAATACATATAACATATATGCACTATGTACATAAAGGTAATATAGTATAGATACACATTACTCAAGGCAGTAGAGTTGCAGACATCATTTGTTAGCAACATTAGAATCAAGTAGTGAAAGAGTTTTCAGTTCTGATATATAATACCTTAGCCAGTATCCCAAAAGTATCCATATTTCATCTATTCAAAAAGCGATTCTTTTAATAATGAAGTCTGTAATGTTTTTCCACTTTTTACTTCATTTAGTCACTTTGACTTATGGCTGTATTAAGTGACTGTACCTGAATATTGTAACACTATAATTTCTCTGTTTATTTATAATTCTTCTCCTTATTGTCTGATTGCACCCTGGACTTTTCAGGAAATTATTTAAATTGATCAGTGTTCTATCCTGATAAAGAAACAAAATAAATAAATAAAGGTTATATATGGTGGCCTGAAAGAAAAGAGCTTGTAGTTCAAAGACTCTCTTGGCTGAAGTGATTTTTTACCACATAGAAAGTTTTTTTTTTTTATGATAGATATTTAAGATTTGTTTTAGATGCAAGTTCAAAAAGGGAGGAATCAATTTTGCCAGCATAAAATTTAGTCTCATATTGGAGTGGTATCTTTAACAAGTTCATAGGTGAATACTATAGCAATAACCCACGCCTGGGTGTGGGTAATGCTGGATTTAACCAACCGTGGGTAAAGACAGCATTACCCACACCCAGAAGTGGGTTATTGTTATTATACAATGACATTATTTAAGAAAAAAATAATTACTTTTCTTAAATAATGGCATTGTATAATGCCTCCTTGCTGCCCTTCCACAGCTGTCTGGTATTCTGCGGCAGTTCTGATGTACTACGCATGCGTATGCCTACGCAGTACATCAGAGCTGTGGGTAAAAGCAACGGAGAAAGCAAGATCTCCATTGCTTTTTACTGTTTCGCTATGTTAAATGGGTTTAACATAGCGAGACAGCTTTAAAAAAAAGCAAAGGAGAATCTCCGTTGCTTATTTTAAAGCTGTCTTGCTATGTTAAACCCATTTAACATAGCAAGACAGTTTTGAAAAAAGCAACGGAGAAAGCAAGATCTCCATTGCTTTTTACAAACTGTTTTGCTATGTTAAATGGGTTTAACATAGCGAGACAGCTTTAAAATAAGCAACGGAGATCTCCATTGCTTATTTTAAAGCTGTCTCGCTATGTTAAACCCATTTAACATAGCAAGACAGGTTTAAAAAAAAAACAACGGAGAAAGCAAGATCTCCATTGCTTTTTACACACTGTGTCGCTATGTTAAAGGAGTTTAACATAGTGAGACAGCTTTAAAAAAGCAACGGAGATCTCTGTTGCTTTTTTTTAAACCTGTGTCGCTATGTTAAACTCCTTTAACATAGCGAGACAGTGTTTTAAAAAAGACTTATACTAATGGAAAAAGTCCGGGCGACCGGACCTTTTTCCATTAGTATAAGTCGATTTACAACATGCACGCTGGCCAATCAGCATGCACATTTTGGAATATTAATGGAGGGGGGTCATGGTATAATAGGCTAAAGGCCCTGATGGACCATTTTAATCCTAGCCAATAAATTGAGGTCAGAATCAAACCTTGTACCTTCTCTCTGTGAGGTGAAGACCTTGACCATTATACCAAACTCACCAACCCACCCACCCAAGAGGAGGTCTTAATGGAATGACTTCTTTAAAAATGCTTTACAGACTTTTAGAGATGTTAGACATGAAGAATGTATGCCTTGGTGAAAATTAAAATTTGCAGCAAACTAGACATTAACCATAAAGTAAGCAGTGCCTTTGTCAAAGATATTGGCCAAGAACTGTAGCAGTATGGGAATATTGGCTGAGAATGGGTCTATAAAATCCCCGCACTAACAAGCCTCCTCGGCTTATACAGATCTACTCAACAATTAAGGTCCTCCAATGTTGCTCTACTCAAAAACCTAAATGTAAAAATAATGCAGGTGAATCTATTTATTATTACATAGTCTCAAAAACCTGGAACTCCCTCCCCCAAGAAATAAGACTTGAAAATAATTTGGCGTCTTTTGGAAACAAACTGAAACTTTACCTAGTTAAACCATGGATCTGCTCATGTAGCAAACCTGATTAATATTGCTATCATCCTTCCTTGCCCTTAACTCACCATATCTTTCCTCCATCACCTCGACTACTTGTTTATGATTCTCTCAAATAAACATGTAAATAATGTAAAATAGACTTTTTTTTCTCCTTCCTCTGTACTTAACCACTTTTACACATTGTTGTTCTTTGAACTGCTCTTCTTAAACTTGTACATTGTATATTCTTGTGACACTATGTATTACATATACTATTCATTGTTTCTGTTATATGATGTTCTGTATGTTGGAGCTTTGCTCCTGGGAGTCCACTGCAAACAGACACTTGTTGTCTAGTCGAACTGTCCAGGTCAACAAATGTTAAATAAATAAATATACCTTGGCTAGTTGCCCAAGTAAACAACTTTGTCCATTTGCTTTGATGTTTTTTTTTTCTAGTAGCTTTAAGGCTTTGAGCCACCTGAACTGGATACAATGAATCTCTGGTCATCAGAGAAATTGAAGAAACAATGCAGTCAGTTTCAGACAGTGAAGGTCCAGATGAGACTTCTGAGATCTCTGAGATAGTTGCTTGGGATGTCTATAGGGAAGGGGATTGTCCACGAAATGAGGCAATAACAGGTCTGCATTTCAAAAGATAGCTATGCCTTTGCTCTGTTTTGTTTTCCTTTGAAACTTTCATGATTAGTGGAAATGGAATGAGACATAAAGAAAGAGCAGCCACTCCTAGACCTGAGCCTGTCAGGATGTCTGCACTTCTAGACAGTTGGGAAAAATAGTTTCCTGATTTGGTGTTGGTCAAGGTGATAAAAAGGGCACAGCAAGGCTTCACCCACTGGCAGAAAATGTGTTTTGGGGGGCATCTGGAGGCATCAACTGACCTTTTCTGCTAGCAAACTGGCAAGTTTATTAATATACATTGCTATGATAAAGAGGTAAGATGGCAAGTACCATTCAGATGTCTGCACAGCCGCTTAACAGAAGTGGGCAGGCATGATCTGCCAAGCCATTGTTGTACTGTCCAAGTAAATGTCAACTACACCCTAAGAAAGGAGATCACATAGGTTATGTAATCTAAAAAAGACGGCCCTCAACCCTGAGACATTGATGTACATTTAGGTCTCTTGTCATGAACAAGTACCTTCCACATTCTGCTCTATGCTATGACCCCTCACAGCCACCACCACCTTTTGGTAGACATGTCCATTTTGATTGTCACTGTGAGACTGGAAAGTAAATGGACAGCCCTGAACAAAACTGCTGATGTTACCTAAAAAAAATGAATAGTCATAGCATTATGAAAGCTTGGGCTATATTCTGATTCCATTGGACCTTTTGACCATGTGATATTGGCATAGGGTATAAGAAATATTGTGGCTATCCTGAGACCTTGTACTTTGAGACACAAATGTGCTATCACCATGAAGAATGTCAGAAGATTACTCTTCTGTTGAGCAATAACCCCATCTAGGGGAAAACTGGTTCCACAGGTACTCATGCCTGAGTGGCAGTCTGTGAAGATATTTTCTTGTGTCAATGTTGTATAGGACTTTTCAATCTTCACTGAAATTCTCAAATACCAGAACATTTTTAGTAGTAAGTGAGCTCTGGCTTCTGTGACTAATTATTTTGCTGCAGATGCTAAGAGGCAGTCATCCCAATATGCAAACTGTTCGCATTAGCCTAAGGTAAGCTGGTACCATACATTTGATGAAAACCCTGGGGCTATAGTGAGACCAAATGGTCAAGCTCTGAAATGACAGTGATTGGCTCCTATCCTGAGTTGTAGGAATCTTCAAAATGCCCAAGCTCTTTCAGTACATGGACATCCTGATGCTCTAAAGATCACATCCAGTCTCCACTTTGTATGCTTAGAAGGATAGTCTGCACTATAAATCTGGTTTTCCTTATGTACATGTTTAGTTTGCTGAGATTCATAATGGCCACAAAGTGCCCTTGTCATCTAAGCACTGGAATAAACTGTGGTGCGTGTCTAATGTGGTGAAACGTTATGAATTGGTCTTTTCTCTAAACACTTTGTTACTTCTTTTTTTGGATGCTTTTTTTGATGGGGTGGGATCTATAAACAGAGGATTGAAATCTTAATGAAGCAGATTCAGAATCAGAATGTGTCACCTTGAAACAGTAGTAAAATATATTGCTTATCTCAGCCATACATTTCTTGAATTTGTGAATTTTCTGGTGTTTTAATCAAGTGAAAATCACTGCTTGCTAATGTTTTCTAACAAGAGCTATGTAGCTTCTGAAATACACAATTTTAATAGAAACTACTGAAAACTTAATGTGTGCAAGCACTGCTTCTTAAGAAGCAAAAGCAAAGAGGTGTGCAGTGTGTGGGTAGAAATCACTGAAAAATGGTAAGGCTTTATACAGCACTAGATTTTATTAGATTATGTCTGAGGCAAAGCACATATACTACTGCACTGTATTGGGTGCTATCTGAACAATAATGAGAAATCTGTGGTAAAGTGTATACGACCCTAAGGAAAAAGAAGTCTTCCTGAGTAGCAATTTTTTTAATACCAAAGAACTGGAATACCTACAAGAATATGTATTCTTTGCCTTTATGAAGGTCTGTTCCAGCAATAAAAGTGCTCCTTAATGGCAATTAAATGATAGCCTGGAAAAGAAACTTCTTTGTTGATGTTCTAGAAATTGATTTGCAACAAAATCTTCTTTTGTATAAAATTGCTTTACTAAACTAATGCAGGATTCTGTAAACTAAAGCTGTTGTGAAGGTGTTGTTTTTAAAAGTGAAATCCACTGTCAGGGAATAAAGAGGATTTTATTACTGAGAAAAGTAATAAAAACTTGTTGATTCTAAAAGAGTAAACACTCAAGACAGGAAAAGGGGCTCTGTTGCTATGTGAAGAAAATAAGAGATGTTAGTTTGTAAAATAAACCATCATAAAGTGAAGATGGAGTTTACTAGTGTATAGCCCAAGAAAGAAAATTGTGTGCCAGATAGGTAAATTGGTTATAAGATGACTATACTAAGAATTGCAGGCAAAAGAAGTAATATGACACTAGTGCTATCATAATGGAAGCAAAGCAGCATTCTGCTGAAGTACAGAATGTTTGTTTGTGTCTTTCGGCTTTTCCCGGTTAGGGGTCACCACAGCGGAACTCTGGTCCGCTAATGATTGACAGTTGATTTTTACATACCGGCTTGCCAGGCCTGATGCACAAACTTCAACGAAGGTATGTCCATTCACGCATGTCTCCACGCAGAAGATGCTCTAGATGAGAATCGAACCGGACAGCGTCTTACTGTGAGGCGACAACGCTACCGCAGCACCACCACCACGGGTTTGATGAAGTACAGTATATATAATTTAAAATAATAAATTATATATGCTGAAGTACAGAATATATAATTTAAAATAATGAAAGTAACACTAGTCAATGATGTCCGCTGCACAGAATGGGTACGCTTTGCACTAAAGTGTCTCTGATAAATGGGAGCAGATGAATAGTATGTAGCCAAGTATTACAGATATGCAAAGTGTAATCTTAGTAGGAAGTAATGAGGCTGGCTCTGGTTATAAGGGGACTGGATAATGCTGATGGGGAAAGAATTGTTAATTTTTAAGAAACAAGAACCCATATAAAAGCCCTTGGAGCTGCTTTCAAGTAATATACTGGTGCAACAAAGAAATAGCCAAGACAAAGAAAAATAGATGAAACACTCTAAAACAATATATACTATTGCAAGATGAAGTTAGAAAATTAGCTGAGTGCCGAAATATTAAGACTATCAGAGAATGTTGACTTCATGCAGAAATAGCTTATAACTGTGATGGAACAGATTACTTCTGAGCATAAAAATAAAATGATATGTTAAGACCATCAGAGACTGTTGACTTCACGCAGAAATAGCTTATAACTGTGATGGAACAGATTACTCCTGAGCATAAAAATAAAATGATATGTTAAGACCATCAGAGACTGTTGACTTCATGCAGAAATAGCGCATAACTATGATGGAACAGATTACTTCTGAGCATAAAAATAAAATGATGTAGAAATTCATAAGGTTGTTGGATGAGCTTGACCAACAAAAGTTGTGGCAAAGTAGAATACTCAAAGAGATTGCTGATATATCCAATAAGCTCTCTGAATTTTCCTTACAACTGGGAACAGTGACATTCAAAAGTAATCCTGAACATGATAAGTCAACACAAATCAAAAAATAAAAAGAACAAAGTGATGTAATTTTAGAACTTGAAAAGCAAAATCGAAGTCGGGCTCCAACCCAAGCTGATTATCTATATCTACAAAATGAAAATAAAATACTGCGGCAGTAGCCACAAAAGATTAACAGTTCCCTGCTTGACCAGAAAGTGAAATATTAGTGTATACAAGATAAAAATGACTCATTAAAAATACAGTATCAAGAAGATGAAAACAAAATCAAGAGTTCCTTACAGACTGTTACGATGAAGTAGCCCTTTGTATTCAAGAAAATAAAACGAAAAGTATAAATGAAAGTAAACATTTGGTACTGAGCCATGAGGAGCTCAAAGAAATACATAAGTTATATAATAATGATGTGAGTGCATGCAACACAAAAAGCCTTGTACATGTCCTACAAGAAGAAAAGAAAATGTTTAGTAACAAAATTGATGACCAGTATGTTGCAAAGCTGATGCAAGGAAAGGAAAGTCTCACTGTAGATGAAAAGTCAGTACTTGAGTCAAGGACTAAGACACAGGTTGTGGAACAAGACAAGAATTTCAAAAGCCTGAGGCGATGAAATACATAATCAAAGATATAACCACAAGGTGGACAATTCTGTAAACTGGAATGATAGTCATTAAGTCTAATTTACCATAGCAGAAATTACAGACTGATGGTATTAAACAGAAATTATGTGAGCCGGAGAGAGAAAAAAATCAACATGATAGTCAAGACACCACCCTAATTAAAATACCAATGATAACTTTGCACCTTTATCCACATATAAGGAATCAAGGCTACCATAAGTAAGGTTTTGGGTGAAGACTAAGGCATTAATAGAGCAGCAGAAAATGTATACTGAAACACATATACAAATAAGACAATGCATTAAACAGATCAGCCTGAACTGATAATTGAAAAAATATTGAAGTCGAGCATGACAGAGCACAAGAAGAAACTTTAAAACATCACAGAGGAACTGAAGATCAGAAAAATAAGTGTACACTATATATGAACTCATTAAGTCAAAATTTGTCCTCGTACTAGGAAGAAAGCAAGGTGACGTAGAGCAAACAACAAGGTGAAAACAAAGGTGGGGGGATTCTTGCCACTGACTATTGTACATACTATTAGGAAATTACAATATTATATCTGTTCCCCAGATGGAGATACTGCCAAATAGTGCCCAGTCTGGCATGCTACAAACCTTCTGCCAAGGAATTTGTGGACCAGACAAGGGGGAGATCTGGCTGGTCAATCAAGTTCAACCCTACAGGTCTGTATTGAAGGATATGTGATATAGTGCCCCCTAGTGACTGCTCTGAAGTGTGTTGAAGTGCAATTTTGGATCAGTCTAGGCGAAGAATTCACACCTGCTCCGAGTGGAAAAGGTCACCCTCGTCTTATAAAACGGAAGGTCAGAGACACAGAGAGGAGAGGTGTGGGTCTCTCTTGCAGACAGAGGAATTGCATGAAGAGATGCACAACCATGAGCCTGTACAAGACATTTAATACCTTACACAGTGACCTTTCAAATTCATAGGTTAGTAATAAGCTAGCTGCCTCTGAAGGCCATTGTAAGCCTAGCATATTTTCCTTTTAAATGTGATATTCAAACCCTACACTTTGTGTCTGTGAGGTAAACAACTTAACCATTATGACAAGCACCAAGGCCAAAGTGGGAGGCTAACTAAGATCTGAACTTTGAGTTATTTACCTAAAACTAATTGTCGGTGCCCTGTATAATGTGGTTAAACTGATATGATACAGCTGTAAATAACCTGTACTGTACAACTTCACAATAAATAAATTACAATAAACCACACAATTGAGTTAGCAGAGTAGTTGCTAATATTAAAAGGAATAAAACCCTGACTATGGCTCTGGAGATCTACTTGTAAACCTCAAACCTCATATAATCGAACTTCATTTTTGCTAGATGAAAATCCAGAAAGATTAAAAACCTGAACGGTGAACTTTTCCCAAGGTATGTAAACACTTGTCCAATATGCCCTTTTCCCCAGTGTAGTGTGATCCCAGAGTTGTTATATATAGTTAGGGGGGTGTGGGGGGCACAGCCCCCCCACATTGGAGACAGATTTAACTTACTTTGGTGTGTGTTTCTTGTAAGTCTGGGCAAGTGTTTACTTACCCTGGGAAAAATTTGTCATTCGGGTAATTCAGCATTCATGATTTTCGCCTCGTGAAAATGAATTTGAGTTATATGAGGTTTGAGGTTTAGAAGTAGTTCTGGCTCTGATGACCTGAGTTCAATTAGCTGCTCAAATGCTTAAAAGAGATGACATGGGTAAAATGGGTATGCCCATTCTGGATAGGGTGGGGGTAGACTGAGCTGTCCAATGTCACCCACCAATAGAAGGAAGAACACGATGCAAGGAACCACCCAAGGGAAAGAATTTGTTCTTCAAGCCTTTCAGCAGTAGTCTTTGCTGTGGGTGCACTACAATAAAACTATTGTACTAACCCCTCAAAGAAGGAGGATGTAATGGCTCATACAGTGATACAGGCTGCATGTCCCTCCACCCAGCAGAGGGGTATGGCTTACAGCATAAATGCCCCCACTGCTAGAGGTGAGTTGAGAGTAAAAATGCCTCTGCATTGTTTGGATAGATAACTATCTCTGGTCAGATAGAAGTTTTACTCCCACTGGCAGTTACATGGGGCTGACAGATACTAGAGGGATCAAGAGTGCCTGTTGCTGACCCCACTGGCTCTACACACATGGTGTAAAATGTTAGAGGATTTGAGAATGCACTGAAGGCACTCTCCCATGGTTGATGACTCCCAGAGGTAGGTAAGGTATTGGGAGGATGGGTAGCAGATGCCTGACTAAGTGAGCAAAGAAAGTGGTACAGAGACAAAACAAGAAGAGTGCTTCCACTCACTGCCGGAACTTCAGTGAGTAAACAAAAGACTGTCATGGCTGCCTGAATAATGGCACTAGTGGATCACTTTCACCCTAAACTGAGGGTATTAATGGAGGACAAAGGACAAGTTCAGATCTGATTTGGGGAGGTTTAATGGTCTGCCACCATGTGGGAAAGTACATAGAAAAGAAGTTTCACATAAGATGAGAAGATGGTAGGCTCACATGCTATTTATTGTAAACAGTAGTTGCCTACACTATTATACACATCAGTTTGTAACTTTTTATTAGCTATGTACTTTTCCAATTGTTAAACATTTGAGAATATGTAATTATCATCCTTTTACAAATAACTTACATTTTTACAAAAACATTCCACTCACACAGGTGGATTGTCTTCATTTCTTGCTTTCTGCACGAGCATCAAGAGAAATGAATCTGAACTTTACCAGTAAATGTCATGTTGCTGTCCTGCAAGTAGCTAGGATAGCTAATAATGATAGATAAACATGCTAGGCAAGTGGTGATACACAAAGAGGGGGCACTTCTGCTCTAAGATACAGCCACACATATTGCTTGGCACAGGACACTCTAGATTTGGAGAAAATAAATATGATCCCAATAAAGCCAGGAGAAAGTTGATGGAAAACACACACACACACACACACACACACACACACACACACACACACACACATATATATATAATACAGTTGTTAGATGTTGTTGTTGTTGTGTCTTTCGTTGTTAGATACACAAGTAAAATTATTCATCTTGGATTTCTCCATCCATGATTAGCTCTAAAGGTACAAGTTAAACATACAGAGCAAATATTGGATGAACAATGAACAATGGAAAAATATAATTAAAAGATTCAGGTCTGTACCATTTTACTGAAATAAGTTTACTAGCATGCACTAGGAAAATGCATATAACATGAAGTTATTAGTTCATTCAACATTTAAACTTACTAAGTAAGACATGTCTAATCCTAGCTTGCTTAGCTGTATAATCATGGAGAAGAGAAAATAGTATTATGGCGTTCTACTGAATAATTATATAAAGGAACTGAAGATTAAAGTATTAAAGGAGAAAGTCAGACTATTTGGTGAAAAAAGATAGATCAAAGCCTACAGAAGTCATAACACCTTTTGAATCTCTGTAAGAAAACCCAAACCAAGTAGCTGGATGCACCCAAGCTAGCAATATTGGCAGCAGTTTTCTTTCAATGATGGAAAAATATTTGAAAAATGAATATAGCCTTAATAACATAAAGAACTATTAAATAACATCATTGAATTATTTACACAAAACTTTGGCTCCGGTGAAATGTGAAAATAAAACCACAGAGAGCTTATATGGATTATAAAAGCTTTTCAATAATCCAGTTTCAGTGTTACAGTGTACTTTGTTTAATAATGAGATCAGTGTTTGGTCTTGTTTAATTCAAAGTAGTTCAGTTTGTACATTCTGGTTTATCACATAATAAAATAAATTGTTTGTAAAGAAATATAGACTATATGATTGTTGGAGTATTGCAAAATAATTTGTCATATTTTGTTTATGAGCCAATATTAAAGCCAATGTGGCTCTTTCAATGAATTCCATCTAGTTTGAAAATGAAATTGGCACATTTTATGAACAAAATAACTCAATGCATCATTTTCTCTCTCATTAAAAAATATAACGAATGTTCAAGGAGTAGAAAGCTAACGGCAAACTGAGGCATGCCTGGCAGGCACTGCCAGCATATAAAAGAATGTTAAGCCATTTTAATGAGGTGATCTGATTAAAATGGTAGGGTACAGACAACAGAATATTCACAGCATATCTGCTACTCTCAAATGTAGTAGATTATATGGTCTGATCACCATTACAGGTTATCAAACTCAAAGACTACTATTATTGCTTTAGATTGTAAGGCCATGATACACAGAGAAAATATACTTATTGGTATCCAGAGGAGCTGAGTTCAATTACCAGTTCAGGCAATGAAGGAACTGGGAAGGGTGGGGGTACTGAGTGGCTTAGAGTAGCATGTCCATCACTGGGGGGACTTGGAGATTGTAATCAGCTGAGGCATTGCTACACTTTGGGACACAGGATGATTCCCTGGCTGAAGGATTGTTTCAGTGGTTAGGAAACATGAGTGATATAATAGTATGAATGGCATGAAAGGTGATGTCATGTTTGCCATATGCAATTAAGGATTACATTCCCCTGAATGCCTAAAATCTTAACCCCTAAGTACATATATAATGCCCCCTCCAGCCCTTACCTCTCTTAAAAGGGAAATGGCAGTCTTATCAGAAATAGACCACAAAGTCACTCTCTCCTTTTAGAAGAAAGATCTTTTTACAGACTTACAGTGGTATTTAGTTAGTATCTGACCTAGGCAAGAAAGATGATGGGAGTCAAAAGGTTTAGGAATGATAGACTGTACGATCGAGCTCTACTTGGAGAAAGAAAGCCCACCTGCAGAGATGTAGCAGGATTCAGATGGGTCCCCATTGCTGGATAATAAACAGAATAAGAGAGATAGAAACAGACAAATAAAAATAAGGGAATCATCAAATCTCAACAGCAATGAGCACCATCCCAAAAAAGATGTTTATCTGACAATCCTTAATGTTTGCTTAAGGTACACTGGCAGTTGTACATTAGGGAGCAGTGGAGTGATAAAATGCTAGTGTTGAGAGTAGGAGATGGTTTAAGAAACTACAGATCATTCATAGAAGATTTGTAGTCATGGAAAATAAAGTGAAATATTCATATTGTTTATATCTGATTATTAGTTCTCACTACTGCCTGTCAGAGAACAGTAGTTCTTAAAGAATTAGGTCCATAATGCTAAATGTTGTTTCCCTGTGATCATCTATTTCTTAACAAAATGCCTTTGCAGAAATTAAGGTATTCCACTGTACTGCAAAATGCTTGTGGAAGCAGTGCATAAAATAATGTCCATGATAATGAAAAACAAAATTACTTCTCACTGTTAGGTGTTTGGGTGCTTAAATAATCTATTCCATAACATTATATGCTTTTTTTCCATGATCATCTTTTTCAGAGGCACATTTTTGTGGTATAATTAACAGTCTTCAGATGCTAAAGTGTTCCACATTACTGTAATATTCACAGTAAGTACTACGATAACTGAAATATGTAATCATGTGAAAGGATGAAATATCTCTCTTAGTTTAGTAATTGCTCCTCTCTGTTGCTTATAATAAATGCTTAAATAATGAGCAAAGTAAAGCATTTTATAGTGATATCAGCAAGTAACATACAACATTCTGGTTTCTGTAGAAATTTTTACCTGAGCTGAGCTAAACCATACAGCCATCGTATGTTAAGCTATTCCACATATTAAGTGCTGCATCAGATATCTTTAGACATGCAATATAAAATGAAATTTTCCTCTTGCCTATATGTAGCTACTGCTTCTTAGTATCAGGGGATACAACACAGAACATTTTAAATCATCAAAGAAAACAACATCATATATATGTCTGTGTGTGTATACATATCTATCTATCTATCTATATATATATATATATATATATATATATATATATATATATGTGTGTGTGTGTGTGTGTGTGTGTGTGTGTGTGTGTGTGTGTATGTACCAAAGCACACCAAAGGCACCAAAATATCACTAGTAATAAGTCCAGGGTACCCAAAGAAGGAAATTCCAACCAAAGAGTGCATTACCACAATTTTGTTCCAGTGAACCACATCACACATGTTGTGTTTTGTGTGGTAATATGCTCTGTGGGTGGAATTTGCTTCTTTGGGTACCTTGGACTTATTACTATATATATATATATATATATATATATATATATTCACAGACACACACACACACACACACACATGTACACACACACACACATACACACATACACATATATATATATATATATATATATATATATATATATATAATATTTATATTTATGTATATGCATGCACATGTGTGTGTGGGTGTGTGTGTATATATATATATATATATATATATATATATATATATATATATATATATACATATCACTCTAAACAGATAGTGAACAGATTATATGCAAGAAAGAAGATGGCATCAGTGAGATGTTCCTCTTGCATATATGTAGCTACTAATTCTTAGTAATGAGGGAGACAGCACACAGCATTTCAAATTATCAAAGAAAAAGCATAATATATATGTCTGTGTGTGTATGTATATATATATATATATATGTGTGTGTGTGTGTGTGTGTGTGTGTGTGTACCGGTTACCTTCAGTTTACAGAGCATCTACTTCCCCGGCACGCAGTTTACTGACACTTCAGATTACTGACATCTGGAAAGCCGACATTTCCCGCATGGTAAGTAAACACTTGGCCATCCCGACTGAAGAAACTACCCAAAAAAAAAACAAACCCACTGATGTAGAGGGCTACGCCCCCCCCCACACCCCCCTTACTAAATATACCAACTTTGAGAATGCACTACCGTGGGGGTAAGGGACAAAGTTCGAGTAGATGGGCAAATGTTTACTTACTGTGTGGAAACATTGGCTTTCTGGTTGTCGGTGATCTGAAGTGTTGATAAACTGCATTTTGGGGAAGTGGACATTCAGTAAACTGAAGGTAACCTGTATGTACATGTGTGTGTGTGTGTGTGTGTGTGTGTGTGTGTGTGTGTGTGTGTGTGTGTGTGTGTGTGTGTGTGTGTATCATTCTAAACATATAGTCCACAGATTATAAGCAAGAAAGAAAATGGCATCAAGTTTGCTTTTAATTTCTCACTTGAGACATGCCTCATCCTCATTCTCATTATTAATGAAGCAATGCTCTAATTAGCAGCACAGTATGTTGATCTTTATTGATTGACATACTAGTTTGCGTCGATCTTCATTCATTTACATCAGTTGTGTGAATGAAGTAATGTGTTGTCATTTGCACGTAATCCAACATGAAAAGCATTACTTAGGTTTGGCATAAATGCAAGCATTAATATTACTTACTGCGGTCTTCTATATACAGAAAACAAAAATCATATGGCATATATTTTGTCTCACACAATGTACTTCACTTATTTAGAATGTAGTATGTGTACATATTAGAGATGATACCACTGTTTTATTTAAATATTGTACAGCTCTGCAAAGAGTCAGATTGATCTGAAATGAGCCCAGAATATGATAAAAATCTAAATTTAATGTGACCATTCAATCTGAGTACAAAGCATGTTTTCATATCATTGTTGGTCATCCTGAGAGTATGAGTGAATTATTTAAAATATGTTTTTTTAATTCTCATATATAATTCATCTGTGCTAACCCTCATAGTGCAGACTATATGAGAAATCCTGAAATGCATGTCCTTTGCAGCTTCTAGTCTTTCTCTTATAAATGATTGCTGGTCTTTTCCTGTTACACATTTTAGCTATTGCAACCTACATGTTTCAGGCTTTGTTCATTATGCATCCTGTCTTTAATGTGGCAGATTTGTTTACACACTTATTAGATATGTCATTTTCATTGTGCATATAACTTAAGTTATTACACTTGGTAATTCTTGGAATGACTGGATATCATACCATTATATATATGCTAGTTAACTTTTGAAATGATGAAGCTACTACAGCAATAAACAACATTTCAAAGGCAGAAAAAGACATTTCATTACTAAGTCTGTCTTTCTGTATAGCTATCTAATAAACAGATTGAAAATATTTTTTACACACATTTCTGACCATACACATAATATAAAAAGTGAAATGGTTTCACGGACAGAACATTGCAATGTTGGCTCACAAAACTTAGCACGGGACAAACAGTTGAGCAAGAAACATTTTGCAGTGATTTTAAGGGCTCATTGAACAAATAACAAGACACCTTTTAAAGAGAAACATGGAGCATAGCTATTATACCTCAAAATGAGAAAAAGGCATGTTTGTTAAGCACTCTTATACATCAAAAAGGTGCTTAACAACATTTTACTGGACACTCCTTGACACTGTTCATCTTTCTTCTTACCCTAGAGTATTAACAATGCTCACGATCCATCAAAGAGAAGCAGAAGGAAGGGACTTCCAGTAGAGATTAGGGCAGAGTGGCATGCTTTCTTCTTGTGTTGTAAGCTTTTAAGGTCAACTTTTAACACAACTGGGACATGCTGTTAAATACTTAGTTCTGTGGTTAAGCATGCCCTTCTATCTTTTGAATGAAAAGAAAGTGAATTAAAAGCAAGTAAAATGAGGTTCCTAACAGCCATGCACCAGTCTAGAAGGAAAGCCTGCCAACTACCCAGCATCGCATCTCACCCATGCCTGTGGCTTCAGACATAATACAAGAATTATCTCAGTAAGCAAATATTTAGCAAGTACTCATGGATCTGCAAAAAATAAACAATATTCTCACAACCTGTATGGCAATAGTGGATTGTAAACTAACTGGCATTAAGTCAACTTTATCTTTGCACTTGGATCAGTTGACTTTGGTGGTAACTGAGATGAGAGATTTAAAATACCGGGTGGCACTGTTAAAGATAGAGTTGATTTAATAGAAGTCAAACTCACTGATGTTGAAGACAGGGGCCACAGAAAGAATCTAGTCTTTAATGGCATTCCAGAGATGAAAGCAGGCAATAACTACTATAGGTATATACAATCCTTTATTGCTCAATGGTCTGCCTTGGAAGAAGATGTTTTTAAAATAGAGTAAGCACATAGAGTTTTTATACCTCAGCACACACAAAATGAAATGGCCCAACCAGTGTTGATGAGATTTGAATTCTAAGCACTTGAGGACAAAATATCATGCATTTTATGGTCCCCTGGTAAAATATTAAAAGTTGGTGACTCACAGGTTCTCTGTGACCACAACTACTCGGCATCTACAAGAATTTAATGAGCTGAATTTCAGTTGGTTATCCATATCTGTAGGCAGTCTAAGTGGAGATTTATGTTGTAATACCCTGCCAACTGTGGGCACATCTGCCAGGTGGCTCAGCTATGTTCTCTTCTCCAGAAGAGGTTCTTATGAGACTTGAGCAGGTGGCCACTCCTCCAACACACCAGGAGATGTCTAGTGGCACCTTGCCAGGAGAAGCAACATTGGATCTTTAGAATAATAATGAAAAAGATGCACCAACTCACTTGCATATCCATTTCCCCCTCTTTAAACACTGTGGAGTGCAAAAGTGAGCCTTCTCTAGTAATGCCATAGATCTGGTATGACCACTCAACTACAATAATCTTAGGAGATTTCTGGTACAATTGGTATTTAACTATAGTCTTGGCAGACTAACTCCATGAAAACTTGTGAAGGTGCTTTTTTCTCACACTCAGCAATGGCACAAGGACAATTTGAAAGTTCTTCATCAATTTTATGACATCAGGACTCTGCAGATCTTTATTTAATGGCCGTTTTACTAGTAATTATATGCTTAAATCTAAACATAGTTGTTTCTCTTATTTTCTAGTAGGGAAACCCACATAATCAAAACAGGGCAGAGAATAAACACAAAGTGAGAGTGAATAAAATACAAAGAATGTGCAATGTTAAGAATACAATAGTACATACAACTGTAAAGTGAGAGGATAGAATTACACTGCTATCAATACACATTTTAGTATGAAGCGTGCTTTAAATGTAGAAAGACAGAGCGACATGTATTCAAGCTTGGTATATAAAAATCTGAAGTGAGAGAATGAAAGAAATGGAAGTAGCAGATCAGTTAAGGTAGAGGAGACATATTACTTGTTTTAAGTCATCATGAGACCTGCTGGGTTCAGGAAAATAAAGCTTTTTAGCAGTTCATGGAACTTTGGGTAAGATTAAGTATCCCTATGTTCAGGAGGGAGGGAATCCCATAGTTTGGAGCTGAGAATTGAGAACATGTGGACAGTATCATGACATTTGGAAAGTAGGATTTGAGTTAAATGAAAAGTATAATACAGGTTTCTGAGTTTATATGTAGAGGGTTGTATTATTAGTTTTGAGGGTGAAACAGATAGAGTATGTCTGTGTAGAAATTTGACAATTACAACTATTTGCCACCTCTCAAATGTCCAGTTTTTCACACAATGTCCAGATTTCTGCTTCATATTTTTAGACTGCTCCTCATAAAATTTCTAGTTTTCTAGAAAACCATTGTGGACTGAAGTCACTAAATAATGACAGGCATTTGCATTTTAGACTAAATATCCTTCAGAAAACGCATGTTAATGTAAAACCTGTTATTCCAGCAACTTTCTGAATTTGTAAGAGTAATATTTACAATCTGTCGTTGATTTTGGGCATTTGTTCCCCCCACCACCACCACCAATATTTTTGGCTTTGACCACAGATTTTTGCACTACATCCTTCACACTGTTAGAAACAGAAAATGTGATACAGTTTTACAAAATTAAAGAAATGTTGCAATTGCAACCCTTGGTCAAAAGTTAGAAATCTGACGTAAAAACGCAAACATCTGAAAAATGCAAATAACAGTTTTGTTTCACAGAATGGGAAATATCTTCTTAAGTGATTCAAGCTAACACTGTCAAAGGAATACAGAAGCAGCATGCGAGGTCCACTTAAAATGTAAGAAAATCAAAATTAGTGCTGAAACAGAAAACATGGTTTTCCAATATGGAAGAAATAAAACTGAAGATGTTGAAAGACTGTAACAAATAAATACACAGTGCAATAAATCAATATCCATAGAAATTGACATGATATAACATGTAGTCCAGACCCTCATTTTTACAAGCTATTTATATTTATTCTGGTAACAGAGTGTACTTGCCTGCCCAACCTCTTCAAGAAAAAAAAAAAACCTTCCCCAAGATTCATAAAGGTGTAGCACTGAAAAGCTATGCACCACAACTGTGCCTTTTTTAACTGCTGTGTTTCATGCAATAAAAGTACATATGTCAGTTGAAGTAGAGGCATAAGGCTGTAAGTTGTAGCTCCTGTGGTACAGTGTTTGATTCCTTCAGCCCTTATTTGTCTGCTGCATGACCTAGAGCAAGTAATTTAACCTGATATTCCTCCCAGGTTGCTCGTGAAAAGGGATTGTGTGTACATTACACCTGCCTGGTTAACAAAGGGGTATTATTAATGGAGCTGGATATGCACCTAAACAAAATTAAATTACGCCTAAGTGCAATACAATATAGTTTAAAGGAATATCTAGCCATATTAGTTTGATTCCATAACACAAGGACAACTTAAAAATTGCTGATCACAGTGCATATGATTCCTGGAGCTTATGTGCACTGACTTGCATTTGATCTCTTCACATACCCCTTACCCAGTCATCTCACCCACATTGGCTTTTATCCATTAAAATAATGCCATCATGATCAGTTATTAACCATCACAATTAATATTTACTCTGTTTACCAGAGATTACTATATAGGATGCAAAGACAACTGCTACAACAAAAAAATGTATAAAATGAGACAAATGCTCTTTGATTTCTGTACCATAACATTAATTACATTAGCAACAGCAGTAACGTACTGCATATCAATAATATTTCGTTAAACTAAAATCTTCAATAAAACATGCTATACCAATGCTAAACTAAAATCATTCATAAAAGATAACAAGCAACAACAATGTTAAACTAAAATTATACATAAAAGATAACAAACAACACCAATGAATAGCCCATATATATCACAATATATATCACAGTTCGTATTTCTTGATTTTATTTGTTTATCCTTTGTTCACCAGGTTAGTCCCACTAGACTAGTGACCTCTTTTCAGGGTAGCCCAGTGTGGTATTTATACTATTAGGGGAAGTTTGGGTAGAGAACTGGGGCACTTCCCCTACTTGTCCTTGTTGCAAGTGGGACCCATTTTGGAGAAAAGCACATGAGGTAAGAGCATTTACTCTTATTAACAAAGCAACATTTTGTGACATTATATCTGAGACTGCTTTTTCAATGGAAACTTTTCTTGGAGAATATGAACAAAAGAAAGAATGGAATCTTTATCTGATAAAAGCATTTAACAGGGAAACAAAAAAAAATTCATGTACAATTTTGAACAATTATGTAAAGAAGTACTGGCACTACAAATGTTTATGTCAAAAGGGTTTATTGACTGGTGGCTGAGATTGTGATATTGTGTTAAAAATAGAAAGAAAGAAAAAACATCTACCAAGCATCATACATGTGGAGGGGAATAGGGGTGACGTAAAATACTGGGGACAATCAAAAACTGTTTTTTTATGGAAAAGAAGGATATTTGATAAATAACTGTGACAAAAATGTTATATTTGTGGGGAAATGGGACATGATACAAAAAATGTGAACTGAAATGTTAAAAATGTAACAAAATTAGATATTTATGGCTTGGCTTGAAAAAATGAAAATTAAAGTAAAGGAAAAGGGAAAAAGAAAAAGAAGAAATGAACAAAAAGAAGAAATTTTAGAAGTAGTAGAAATAAAGGAAAAACTAGATAAGAAAAATAATAAAGATAACATAGAAGAAGGTTCTGAATTTGATGAAAAAGGAATAAATTGAGAGCTAGTAAAAGAAAAAATATATTGGTAAAAGGGTACAAGCAAAAAAAGAAAATTTAAAAGGAGAACTACAAAAGAAAAAAAGAAAGGAAATGGATGAAAAAGAAAATATGCAGCTAATGATTGGGGTTGGTATAATGGTTAAAATGTTTGACACAAGGTACACTAATTCTCACCTTTGGGAGGGAAATTGACTAGGCTTAGAATGGCCAACTAAGAAAATGTCTAGGAAATTATGAAACCATGAATCTAAGGAAAAGGGAAATTAAAATTTTAGAGTGGTTTATGTGAATAGTATTAATAACATAGTAAGAAAAATAGGGAATTTTGAGTGGTGTAATACATGGGATGTAGAAGTAACTATATTAGAAGACAAACATTTTTTAATAAATGAAGAAAGATTGCAAACAAGATAAACTATAGGCAGGAAAGATAATCTGGAATTTGGAAAATGAGAGATGTTCTGGAATAGCCATATTCTGTAGAAATACAGTAGATATTAGATGCAACTTTAGCAAAAATGGGAAGAATAACCATTGTAGATTTAAGAACAAGTATATAGAATTCTAACACAATGCTGTATGCTTATACTAATTACAAAGAAAGGGAAAGCTTATTTCATCCGATTTTAAACTATTTACTGTTAAATATGAATATTATAATAACAGGAGACTTTAATTATGATTTAACAGGTAAGCATAAAAAGAAGGGGCATGATATAAAAAAAGGTCAGAAGTTATAATATGTGGTAAGTTAAAACTTTGTGATAAAATTCATGGATTTAAAAAAAGGGGTATGTATAAAATTGAAATAGATTATTTTATAATATCAGCAGTTTAGTTGTAGGAGAAGGGTAAGTAGTTGAAACAGGATTTTCTGATCATCTTGCAATATGGCTAGAGATAAAGGAAAACAAGAAATATACAAAATAGGCAAAGGAATAAAAAGGACCAATGAGAAGGCATGGTATGAAGAAGGAAAGGGATTAGTAATACAGTTATGGAAAGATCATATTACTATGAGAACACTTTATAAAAGTTGGTCTAAATGGTGGATGATATTTAAGGAAAAATATAAAAAATGTTTTTACAGTGGCAATATGACATGAAAAAAGCAGAGAAAGAAAAATATAAATGAACATATAACAATGCATTAGAAGATTTAGATCACAATGATAAAAAGTACTTAGAAAAAAGAATTATATGAAAATATCAAGAAAAATACAAGAATTGTTATATAAGCAAAGATATTTTCACAAGGAAAAAGACAAAAAGCATCAAGTTATTTAAGCAGATTAGTAAAGGAAAATTCTAATATAATGAGAGAAATAAAAAATATAAAATGAGAAACAGAAAGAACTCGGGAAAAGATTATGAATAGTATAGTGCAATATGTTCAAGAAATGCTTAAATAAAAATGATAGTGAAAAAAACATGGAAAGTAAAAAAGGTTAGTAGAAAAAGAGAATAAATAGTTAGAAAAGTATATTTCTTTAAATGAGCTAGATAAATTATTAGGACAAGTAAATACAAATTCAGCTGCAGTACCAGATGGAACAGGGTATGAAATCTACAATAATGTAATAATTTAAGAGGTTGGCAAAAAATATTTTTAAAGATTTTGAATGAATGTTTAAATGAAGGTTTTATATATAAATAATTAGATAGTGCATTTAAAATGGAAGAAGGAAGATAGAAGACAATTAAAAATTGGAGACCAATCGTATTGAATAATAATGATTATAAGATCTTTATGAAAATAATACAAAACATATTTGAAACTAAAAATGGAAAATATTATGGAAGATAGTATATATAGTATAAAGGGGAATAGTTGTCAATAATTATTAATGATAGTTAGAGAAATTGTGGATGATATTATGAATAGCAAAGAAGAAGCAGAAATCATGATAGGAGGTCTTAAAAAGGCATTTGACAAAAATGAACATGAAATCTAATGGGTAACAATGAAAGAATATAATATAAGTCAGAGAGTTAGGAAATTAAGTATGTCAGTGTTAAGTAATAATAAAGTAAAAATATTTGTAAATGGCTGGATAATCCTAGAGGTACATATGAAGAGTGGTGTAAGATAGGAATGTCCAATGAGTTCTATACTCTTTGCCTTAGTTATAAATATGATAACATGTGAAATAAATTACAAAATGAAGGAGAAAGGGGTATATAACACATGAAGGGTTAAGAATTCCAGTATTGTTAACATATGCAGATAACATTATAATAATTGCAAAAAACAAAATTTGGATAAAAGAAGCAATATTTTGCAGAAATGAGTGTCTAGAGGTGATATGGATGGTTTAAAAAAAAGAAAAGTAAAGGTTTAGGTGATATATTAAATATAGGGTCTACATATTTCATGATGAATGAAATTTCTGTGTTAGGGATAACATTTGGGAATAGAACTGTAAGTAGAATTCAATAGATAAAAACAACAGAAGAAATAAAACAAATCTGTCTTTTTTGGAGAACATATAAATTATCATTCAGAAAAAAATTATTTTATTTATGTAGCCAACAGTATTTGACAAGGAACTATTACAGATATTTTTTTCATTTATATGAGATTCTAGATTAAACCCAGTAGAAAGAGAAGTTTTGTATGTGTATAGGTTCATAGGTAGGTACTAGGCTAATGGCCCAAGGGTCTATGTAAGCCTAGCCAACAAGGTTCCATGGCTTACACCACCCAAGATAGTTATTTTCTTGTTCCACTGTTGAGCAAAGACACAGAAGTGACCCCCAGAGTGTATTTCCTATTTCCCATCCACTCATCAAGATTTTTCTTGAAGAGTGCTAATAAAGAACTTTGCTTGACATAGATGGGTAGCTTGTTCCAGAGTATAGGAAGTCTCTGGGATAGGAATATATCCCTCCAGTGTGTTCTGTTTATTGTGGTGACAAGGTTTAGGTCCCTAGAGTGTGTAGCTCAGAGGGATTGGATTTCTTTAGGTGTAGCATGTCCAACAGCTCTGAGTTTGACATAGCTTTATATGTTAGGCAGAGATCACCTCAGAGTAGGTGATATGCTACGGAGTAAAGCTGGAGTTTTTTGAGGTGGTCAGTGTAGGGCATTTGTTTGAGGCCAGTAATCCTCTTTGTGAGGTACTTCTGTGGCCTTTCCAGCTGCTGCGGATGTCTTGTGAGGTACATTCCAAAAGAGGCATTGTACTCTATAATGGGTCTAATGAGTGTCGAGTAGAGGGGAACAATGACCTCTTTTTTCCTGGATGAGAACCCTTTTATGATGAGATGTGCCACGTAGAAGGACTTCCTGACTAGTGTGGCGATGTGACTATCAAAGGAGAGGCTACTGTCCACCTGGGTCCCAAGGTCTCATCACACATTTGGTGTTAAGTAGATTGCTGCTTATGTAGTAGTTCATGGGTACAGAGTTTTTACCAAAGAGGATGATACTGCACTTTTTGGCATTGAGCTTGAGGCCATGGCTCTGACACCAGGCATCTGTCTCAGTGAGGCCCTTCTGTAGGATGTCCACATTATTTGATGACTTGACTATGGCTCCTTGTTTGCAGTCATCTGTGAACTTCATTAGCCAGAGGCCTTCTGTGTTAGCCTGTACTTCAGAGAAGTAGATACCAAACAGGAGAGGTCTAGGACAGAACCCTGTGTTACTCCACTTGTCACTGCTTTGAGGTCAAATTTGGAGTCTGCAACTTTTACAGTGTGGGTTCTGTCAGTGAGCCAGTTGGCAACTCATCTTGTGACGTAGGAATTTATACCTGGTTTAGTGAATTTAGCTATAATTCCAGAATGGGGGGGGGGGTGTCAAAACCTTGGCAATGTCAAGATAGGTTGTGTGAACCACCTTACCCTCATCCATGATTTTGGTGACTGCCTCAAAGAAGTCGATCAGCTTCAGGAGGCATGATCTGGCTTTCACAAACCCGAACTGGGTGGGATCCAGAGTAAATAAAGAAGAAGGAGGTTTAGGGTTAATTAACCCAGTGGTATATGCTGCTTTATTAAAATTATGCAAACTGTTAAAGTGGATAAATGAGTATGATGAGAGGTTAGTAGTAAAACTGTATAAATATAAGTATTTTATGGGTATAGCAAAAAAAGAGTAAAACATAAAAAGAGGGTATACATGAAGAAATAAAATGCCACTAAGAAAAGGTATATGGAAAATAAAACTTCATGAGATAGAAAAAGAAAAGCATGTTATAAGAATGTAATGACAAAACATTGCTATGTAAAACCATGGGGAAATATAGCATGAAAAAAATTAAAGCTATAAAAATAAGAAGCAAATGGTGTAATCAAAATGTAGAATGCCAATATTTTTGTGGAGACTGGTAATACATGAAATTGTGGGTAAAAGGAAATATTCAATACAAAAAGAAAAGTGATAGAATATGTTTACATTGTTAAGAAGAAACTATGGAATATGTGTTTTTGAAATGTAAAACAGTAAAAAAAAGTTATGGGGAATAATGTAAAGCAGATTTGTTTGAAGATATAAAAGAAGTGGATAAAATAAACAGGGATATGATTAAATATGGATATTATAAGAACAGAAGTATAGAATAATTTAAAATAATAGATAAAAAGTTATTTTGTTATATGAGTTGAATAGAATGAGCAAATAAATGAAATTATGTTTAAATGGAGTTTTGCAATGATATTAAGTAACATCAGATGGCGGTTATGGAAAAAGGAGTGGGTGTCTAATAAGGAAGAAAATTTAGTATGACTTTAAAGGAAATTATGAATATGTGTAAACAAATTTGTACATCTATAAATTTATACATTTGTAAATATGCATAAATATGCAAATATTTTGTAAATAAGGGTTATTTTTGTATATAAAGAACCCCTGCTTTTTTGGAAGGTGCCATGGAATCCTTTAGAGCCACCTGAGCTACAACCAACTCATCCAGATGGAGTCTTAGTTTAACATGATTCAGAAGTGCAGTACTCCCTTATGCTTAACTGTAGTGTCAGATATGGCAATTAAGTACTTCATCATGGCTGGGAAGAGAACCAACAGTCTTCTGATGTCACAGCACCAAAGACAAGTGTACTACCTGTTTCAGCCCTGATATTACATTAACTGCTACAGCAATGTATTACAACCTTACCACTACAACATATACAGAGCATTAATTTACTAGAACGATTCCTACAAACCAGAATGTGCACCTTCACCTGTAACAGCTACCATTTACAACTCCTGCAACTATCACTACTAAGAGAAAAAGATGTATAACTCAACCCTGATCCCATGCAACAAACTATAACAATAAACAACCAGGACCCCATATATCTTTTACAATATATTAAATAAAGATTTGAAAATAAGTCATATCAGTGCCTGAAGCCTGTTCAGCAAAATACTTTAAATTCATGCTTAGATATCAGCAATTCAGTCACATCTTCTTGTAGGATCTGAATCATGATTTAAGCCACATATACAACACAAGGATTTCTTCTTACTAATGTATACATCTTTAGGAAAGACAAATAAATGAACTGGAAGAGTTGTTATAGTAGGTCATTCAGTTGCTACCCTAAACTATAGGTTCATACATTCATAGGTATTTATTAGGCTATCATTCCATGAGATCTATAGAAGCTGTGATGTTATGAGGTAGTGCCATCTGTGCCAGGGAGAGCAGACCAATACATGTGTATGGATGCCAGCATACTTAGCTGGAGTTTTGTAAAGAATTTTATGTTATTTGACTATCACACTGATTTGTACAGATGTTTGAGTTAAAGATATATTTGTAAAGTTACTTGTGTTAAAAATGCATCAACAGTAGGTCCTACTGGACAGAAAGTATGTGTGCATGTATATTAGATTGTATTGTTCTAACTAAACAAATGTGTATATTTATCAGAGAACCTTGGAAGGGTGGAACATTTGAAATTGTGTTATAGCTTTCAGATGCTGCCACAGATCTCAGCAAAGCTCTGTGTGTGTGTATTACACCAGAGTTAGGTGAACAGAGGTGATGTCATCCTCTAACTAGCATTTTATTTCTTTGGAACTCTCACAACAGCACTTTGGAACCTGACAGGAAAGATTTCTGACAGGATTTATATCTCACATGCCCACACAGACAAAGATAGACATCATCTGACCTTTGCTGTGGTAAGACACTCAACATAAATTAGTATGCTTTAGTAAGTAGTCAGAGAACAGTAATTCTTTACTCAGTCAAGGACATTTAGTGAGAATAGTTTAGTATTGTTTTTGGCATCTGTGAGAAACTATACAACTGTATTATTTTTTATATCTCTGCAGTTGAAGCTCTGTTATTTATTGTATTCAGTATTCTCCTGTTTTCTGTCTTATTATTTATCATTAAATATTTTAATACCTTTCATTGTGGCTGGTCCTTTAAAGACTACTTGTAACATATCGAGAGTGTTTATGCTTGTTTTAGTGAGACTGTGGCCACTCCTGAAAGCTTTGCTGCTTTGGTCACACTCTACCATTTGTATTAGTATTAATTTCACACAGCAAAATTAGGTACACTTTGTAAAAGCCTTATGGTAGCTGACTGGTAGCAGTGCAATTACCTCAGAGCTTGGACAAAAAGGGGCAAAACTAGTAAATCTGTATCAGCTTTTCCAAGGTGTGTATGTGTGTGTGAAACCCAAATATCCTAGTGTGTGTGTGTGTGACAGCTACTGAGAACAGGGACACATAGTTCCAAAGTGGTCAGTATCGAGTTTTGTGTGGGACTGGAGAGAAAAAGAGAGTCCAGCCCCAGGTCTGGAGCATGCTCCCTGTGTCCTCTTAAGGGAAATTGTGCTTGGTGCAGGGAGATGCATCTGAAAATACTGTTTGAATCTATCTTTGTTGTTATTGACCATCCCTCAATAGAGTCAGTGGTGAGGACTGAGTCTCCTTGATTGCTGGTCTGGATTAGGGACCCATCACAAAACCCTAGCTATATTCTCAAACCACCACTATTCCAGGATGATAAACCTTCTACTAAATATAAAAGATGATGCAAAACAACTTCACATCAGTTGCATATATATTAACCTTATAAGAAATTGCTCCCTGAAGCAATATAATGATTCCATGATAAAGGTGAATAAGATTCTTCCTATTGGTATTCTTTAACATTACAAAGAGTACAAATATTAATAAAGACCTTATCACATATATTATCTTAATTTTTTCATAATTCATAACAATGCCCACTAGAAAAGACCTACACATAGGAACATCCAAAATACTTGGCTGGATCTTTACAAAACAGCCTTATAATTACACATATACTGGAGCTTTGCCAAAATATTTAAGGGATCACCACCATAACTGTATTACACATAAAAGCAAATTGCTATCATCATTTCCAAAATCCATCCACATATGGAATTTCAAAATCATTTCAAGTGAGGAAATTAAATCAAACAAGTAAATTGGTGTTGCCTGGAGCAAGTCTGTGTCACTCCACTTTCTGACTCCAGACATGATCTCCTTCATTGTAAATGGAATGGAAGTTAACACTTAGTCAATATAATGAGGGCCTATTAGGTCAAGAAAAGGCAAAACTTGAGGTAGCATTGTTCTATTGCAGCTCATGTATAATGCACTGCTATATACTGAGGACATCAGGATTCATAGGCAGAAATGAGAAGAATGTAGAAGATAGATAATAAGACAATTCCAATAGTAGTAGGAGCAACAGGTCTTATAAAAAAGAATCTACAATCATATTTAGATATGGTACCAATACGAGTAACTCCATACAAATTGCAGAAGGCGTTATTACTGGGCATATTGCGGATGCTGTGAAGAGCACTTTTGGCTAACATCAAAGATTGAAACAATACTAATTTCATGGGCTTTAATTATACTTTGACTTAGGAATGGGGCCCATTCCCATCATAGTATTAGAAACCCAAAACATTTGGAGAAATTAAAAAGAGGATATGTAACTCCGTATGAATTGCAGGAGTCATTACTGGGCATATTGTGGGTGCTGCAAAGAGCACTTTTAGCTGACATCAAAGACTGAAACAATACTAATTTCATGAACTTTAATCATACTTTCACTTAGGAATGGAGTCCATTCCCGTCCTGGTATTAGAAACCCAAAATATTTGGAGAAATTAAAAAAGCAAGGATATCAGTGACTTCAGACAGATTGCAAGAGCTACAGTAGGAATTAAAAATCTTCCCTTTAATAAAAAGATTCTAGTCGCCTGAAGTCTTGAGAAAAAGAGAAAATAACACTATTCTACATCACTAATTACTTCTGAACAGAAGTATAAAAATGGACAAATCCTGGTATACTTATGAATATAACAACTGTCAAGCAAATCTGGACTATTGTTCACTTACAAATGCCTGTAAAAAGCAAAATAAGGTAAAGCAAATCAATACACCAGAAATAAACTCTTCCTTACAAGACAAAATTAAACTCTTATGGAGGAGCTGAAAAACATTCCACATAATAAAAAAGCAAGAACTATCAGTGATCTAGTACCACTCTCACCCAGTGTAACACTTTCACCATTGCCCCCATCAAATGTTTTCTCTGCCCTACGCATCTGTACTACAGACAAAAAAAAATAAAGGTGCCTACACAAAATTCATTCAATTTGACCACCTTCCCACCCTTATCTCTACTAATCTTCACCATAAATAAATTATTGAAAACACAAAATGTCATAATCATCAAGGCACTAATATGCATTTCACCAGGACTAATTCCTGCATGGAACACATTCATATATCTATGTGTCCAGCATATAACTAACACTCATCTACACAGAAGTTCCAATTCGAACTTCTGGAAATAAGTCATAATCTTTATCCTACCTAACATTTCTAACCTGTCTTCACATAACTACATAGAGTTATGTCAAATCCGCTTATACAATACCTTTACAATGTCCTTCACTTCATCTTTTGCTAAAGACTGTCAAAAATACTCAAACCAAAGCTCTACTCTAGATCATATAGTCCATCTATGGGTTGCAGTGTTTTACTATTTACCCTGCTTCATTATCCTTCATGCACATCACAAGACTTTTCAATTCCAAACCTAATGTTTTAGAACTACATGCCTGCTCACATCTAAAACATCTTTTCCGTTACATTATAAAAGTCACAAAAAGAATCGCTTTACTTTTGCTACTAATGGGTGTTTTAACACTCCACCTGGGATTCAGCAAGCTCTGCACGGCATGCAGGAAAAGTGCAACAGCTGCTGGAGGCAATATGGTCACCAAGAGATCTAGGAACAAGCTCCCAGTACGTGCACGAGCACTCCTGCACTATTCCTGCATGGACACAGCTCCTGTTTGCTAATTACCCCATTTGCAGGTGAAAACCATGCAAATGAGGTGAATTAGCAATCCAGGAAGCAGGCAGTCATCCATGCAGGATTAGTGTAACCTGCAGAAATGTATTCGGCTAGTAACCAAGTAAATTTCTGCAAACTACAAAACGGAGCCATGACAGTTCCAAATAAAGGGTGTATATAATGTGGAAGGCATGCCAATGGTCAAATGTATGGCCATTGGCATGGAAAATAGTTTCAAAATAGCAAAATATAACTTTTATTTTTTTTTGGCTAATTTCGGCCGTTTAAGCGTAGGGCAGCGGCACGCAAATGGGATCGACCCGAAAATAAAAATAAAACCTTGAAAAACGTTTTTAGGCAAAATCACAATTTTGCCATTATAGTCAATAGCAGGCAGAAGACAACAAGGCCACTGAATACTGGTTGCTAATGGGGAAGACTTGTAACTAGGCATTAGCAGTCAGTTCTATGCAAATGAGGGAACTGATACTGAATCACAGATTTCCACACATTGCTAGCCAGCACCCAACCGTGTAGGTGCAGGAAAATCATGGTGCAAGCCTAAGAGTTAGCTGACATCATAGAGGGGTGTGTCAGGTGTACTGTAAGCTTATTGGAGGTCTGTGGCTCGGGTTTGCCCTTTGCTTAGCAGAGCTAAGGAAGGGGGTGTATCTGAAATTGTCTAGCAGTGCTTACATTGCCTAAATGGGTGTGGTGCCGAACACCGGGTTATAAACAAAAAATAAATAAATAAACCAGGAAATAGCAGCTCCATTCACATCTGAGAACTGGGTTTACATGGCATGCCTTGGGGCTTAAACAGGAAGGCAATGGGAAGGGAAAACAGCAGTAGGAAGGTAATCAAGGAGAACTAGCATAGCTGGCAGGTGAAATGTATCAGAATCAGCCAATTACACAGGCAGTAGCTCAGCCCAGCACACTGCTATAAACTATGATAACACCTTTCCCTCTGGTTCTTCCCACAAACTCTACACCACCGGTGTACAAAAATGGGGAAATTTTACCTAGCAAAAGCAACAAAATAATAGGGGCTGCTTTTGCTCTCATAAATCAACATGTAGAAGAGACTGAGGGTGGTGGGGATGGGAATGCTGACGACCAACCCACAGTGAGGAGAAGGGGAAGAGTGTACAGACCCAGGGTAACCTAGTAGGGGTTACATGAGCTGGAGATAGTGGAGTGTTTTAGGATGAAAGGGACCTCCTATAACAAATTGTTGAGCTGTGCTGGCCACGCCTCACACACAGAACCAACAGAGGGGAACCCATCCAAGTGGATACCAAGGTATATTTAGGCTTAAGAATACTAGCCACAGGTACCTTCCAAAGACCAACTGGGGATATCATGGGGATCTCACAGGCATCAGCATCTAGAGTACTCCACCAGTTCCTGGATGCCATGTCAGCACATGCCCGTGAGGTGTTGACCAGCAATATGCACCTCTTCCACCAAATAGCAGAATACCCTGAGGTACAGGGTGCTATAGGCTGCACGCACATACACATCAAAGCACCACCCGGCAAGCGGGGTAGAGTCTACATAAACCACAAGGGCTTCCCCTCCATCAACTGCCAGGTTGTGTGTGACACCCAGGGCATTACAATGTATGCGTGCGATGGCAGCCCTGGAAGATATCATGATTCCCACATCTGGCATATGACACAGCTGTACCAGAGATTTGCCAATGGGGACATCCCATATGGCCACCTAATGGGGATGCTGGTTATGCACTGGAGCCGTGGCTGATGACACCAATCAGAAAAGCACACACACCTGAACAAGAACTCCATAATGAGGCACACGCATACATCAGAATCATAATAGAGCGTGTGTTTGGGATGTTCACGTCATGGTTCCAGTGCTTGGACATATCTGTGGAGCCATGCAGTACTCACCAGCTAATTGTGCCCAAATTGTCATTGTATGTGCCATGCAACACAATATGATCCTGTGGAAACAGCTGCAGCAGGAACAGCATGGGGCAGGGCCACACAGCCCCCCACCATTGCCAAGGCCAGCACAGGCACAGAGTGACCCGGAGGAGAAACAACCTGAGCCTGCCCCTGTAGGCAGAAGGAGGTAGGCCTAGTATGTCCAGACCTTGGCGAAGAGGCAATTCATAGCACATACACTGACATGGTAGGAACCCAGGGAATGACACCTCTCTCTGACTCACACATACAGTAAAAGGGATGCCAAACATGACACTACCTGTGCTTAACCATGTATAGGGAGTGTACTATGTGCATCTGACATAGTCAGCCCTCCAGCACCATCCTCAATACTGGCACAGCCACAAGGCAAGTCACTCTCACTATCAAGTGCTTAATGTAGTAGTATGGTCTGCTACCTGTATCTATGGTATGGATGTGAGCATGTAAGGGAATTGGGTAGCTGAATGGGATGGCAGCAGATAGTAGACACCTATATTGGCATCATGAAATCCATAACAAATACTGGTGTCAACATACTAGCAGTACTAGACAAGGTGGCAAAACCCACTGCCAGATATGTGGTGGGCCAAATGTGTGTCCATAGGACACACACATGCATGTCAGTGAGGCTCACATACACAACAACAGTCTCAGCCAGCAGGACAGGTGTAGACAAACACAACGAAAGGCTGTGCTAAGGCCTATGATTGATGGCTATGGAGAACAGCTCCCCTGCAGACCCACACAGACAGACTACAACAGGTCAGGCTGTGGGATGTTAGTTCTGAAGGGTAAGAAGTCTAAAACTGAAATGTAGGTCAATAAAACCTAAGAACTGTACTACACTGATATGCCTCTAATCTGCATGATAGGTCAGAACACAGAATGAAATGGAAGCCAACAGAGTACCTGAAATACCAGTACAGTCATAGCAAATGTTTACAGCTGTCCAATCCTATGTAGAAATGTAGTAACATGTATGTGTGGGTATAATAACAGTGGAGCACAGATTACCTGAGCTGGCCAAAGTAGCAGGATAGATTGTTGCACATGTACAATATGTAGGGCTATGTGTGTTAGGTTGTTGTGTGTTGTATATTGTGTTAAAATGGTCAGCACGTAGGCATGGATGGTTGTGTCCTGGTGGCCAATGGCCAGTACTGTTGATGACAGGGCCAAGTTCTCACAACTGCAGTGCCAAACACAATGCATCCCAGTAAGACACAATCCAGCAGTAATCCATACAAATTGTTCAGATGTACTATCTGTCACCATCTGAAAGATGGACATGGCATGGAGTGGGCCCAGACATACAAAGAGTACACAGGTGGAAGTACCCTAGACAGAAAGTATATAAAATGTTACTGTCGAATGGACACACCTTTGGATTTGTATGTACAGGTTAGCAACACATTAGTTGCCTGTGTAGTATGGAATATTGATGTAGTCTGGCCAAACACTGGCAGACCACAAAAGGCACAGGTATGAAGTACTGAGAAACTGCTGATGTCCCCACACAAGCAAGCATAAGTGGAATGCCCCGTGCTTATCTGTGAGTCAGCTATAAGTAGCTTCCATAGCACACATACATTCAGCTCACCCCACCATCAGCCACAGGTACTTCCCAGGTCATATCCCTGCTGTTGGGAATGAGTACAATATGTCCCCCACCTCTGTATGGGACTAGCCACAGAATGCAGCATGCTGAAGAGGTGTCGCATGCAGGTGTGTCCCTAGCTGTAAGCAGCACCCAGCCAGCATCCACACTAAAGTATCAACAAGGACAGAAACTATTGCCATTAACACCTTGCACACATACATCCCAGGAAAATACAGTGGCTTGTAGCCTGGGACTGTAGAAGTGACACAATGCACTGGCCTGCTACAGATGGCTTGCATCACTACCAAATGCCCTACAGTCCTCTGTCAAAGGCCTGTGTCTCACCCATACTACCAATGTATGTTATCTCATGGACTCCCAAATAATGACATACAGTCGACAGAACCCAAATGCAAGGCCATGTCAACAAATCTCAATAGCATGTCCACCATGTCTTACTGCATGAAGTGTGGACCAAACACTAAATACTGCTGAGATGACATGATAACTATAAGGATACTTATCAAATATTGCTTGCATAATGTTTGGAAGAGGATAGAATAACAGAGGAGGGGTAGAACATGGATGCCATGGATTGTGTTAAGTATGAAACTCAGATATGTGCACATACTATCCCTGCTTGCAAACATAGGAACTGGTGGCTATAAACCTGCTTGTACACCACAATGTGAAGGGGTAATGCCCAGAAATATGAGCCCTGCCTCTGAGTAACCTGTGTGAATCTGTACAGCTGTGAGGTATGACCACAGCAGGATATGGCCATTTTGTCACGTCGATAGATGTACAAGCATGGGATCCTCAGCCACCACAGTATCAAGGTGCTGAACCATTTAGACAGACCCATCAGCAAGTGTCTGCAGCTCCCCCCCCAGAATGGCATGATTGTGCAAGAATATGTAGGCTACAGACCACAATACTGGGCACAACTGCATTCATCTTGTATTGCCCAGGAAATTACTGCAAGCAAATATGTATACCTGTCAGTAGTTGATGACATAAAACATCACAGTGTAAAACAGTACATATGTCTGAATATTTCTGCTAACACCAAAACCATGTAGCAGAAGCAGCACAGACACAATTAGTTACATTATCCCACTATCCTTTGCCCGTTGTGACCCCATATTGTCAACCGATCTACAAATATCCTGCAGAAACAGGTCGCTAGCTGTAGGTGTAGGTGTAGAACACAAATGCCCGCACTGGAGTACAACCTACCCGGAATAGATTCAAACATTCAATAAAGAAGGTCATACTGGGCATGCTCCCACACTTAGAGAAACGAAGCCCATGTCTGACAACAAAATACTGAAAGGTCATATTGGGCGTGCTCCCAGAAAATGAAGTCCATGTCTGGCCGCAACAGTGGACTATGCATATCTCAGTCGCAGATGTCTGTGCATACACTCCACATTGCACACCAGTCATGCTTTGCACACACATCGGATAGGAATACACACATATATCCAAGGACAACACACTATAATAGGTCAACCATACACATACATAGATGTGGGGAAGAGAGTGACAGACAGTTACAAAGAACTTTCAGTCATGAGGCCTTTCCCACCAAGTACACATCCAATTGGCCAATACCACATGATGTGCAAATGTCTATCACTGTAGACATTTGCTTCTGGTATCTCTCAGCATTATAATGTCTGCGGTGCTTGTGATAACTGTGTAACATGACAGTACAAGTCATTATTCATCTAGCAGTTGTATACATGGTCCTGTCAGATGTAAACCTGTGTGTGACTGAGTGTTGAGTGTGTGCTTCCAGATGAATGGTTTATGGCCCATTCACACACACTGCACTCCCCATTGCCCTACTTTACTAGCCTGCTGCTGTCATTCACCTTGAAATACACCTTTGGAGAAGGGCTAGCTCTATAAGCTTTGTGGTGCATGTTATAACTGTGTAATGCTATAGTGTGTTATACTAGTTAGGTAGGAGTTCTAATCCCAGACATGGCAATTGTGCGACTCTGTGTGTGTTTGCAGAGATCAATGCTTTTGAGGCCAGTCACAGTCACTAAACTTTCCATTGCCCTAATTTGGCAAGCGTGCTGATGTCATTCACCTCAAAATGCACCTTTGGAGAAGGGTTACCCCTATAAGGTCCATGGCGTGAGCTATAACTGCGTAATGCTATAGTGTGATGTACTAGTCAGGTAGGAGTTCTAATCCCAGGCATGGCAGCTGTGAGATGATGTGTGTGTGTGTAGGGATCAATGCTTTTGAGGCCAGTGACAGTCACTACACTTTCCATTGCCCCACTTTGGCAAGGCTGCTAATGTCATTCACCTTGAAATACACCTTTGGAGAAGAGCTACCCTGATAAGCTCTGTGGTGCATGCTATAACTGGGTAATGCTATAGTGTTATGTATTAGTTAGGTAGAAGTTCTAATCCCAGACATGGCAACTGTAAGACACTGTGTGTGTAACGATCAATGCTTTTGAGGCCAGTCGCAGTCACTACACTTTCCATTGCTTTAATTTGGCAAGCCTGCTGATGTCATTCACCTTGAAATACACCTTTGGAGAAGGGCTAGCCCTATAAGCTCTGTGTGTATTTCTGACAAAGCAGTGGGATGCTGTACAGATGTATGGCACTAACTAGTGGACAGTATGTGGGCTTGTAGTACATAGCTAGGTAGGGGTTTGATTCTTAGTACTGTCAAGTGTGTGTGTTTGTCATCAGTATTCTGTGTGAAGATAGCTGTGATTGTGTAATAACAGAACTCATTGTGGGGCGTGTTTTGCAAATTTCTTATATTAAAGACGTACTATATTTCACAATGTCCACCTTACAAGAACAACAGATGTCAAACAGCAGAGAGGCTGGTGTAGACAATCCATATCCTTACATGTGACATTATGGACTGGGGAACAATATAGGCAACCCTTCTATTACCCAGAGAACACTCTCCACCTATGTCTCAAACACAGACACACTTGGCTAGACAACAACCACTATATTGGTAGCTCCCTACATACTGCCCACAGATAGTAACCACAGTGTGATTGCAGTGGACTACAGAGGACATAGTACCCTTTTCCATCCCTACAATAGGCAAATAATTGCGTACAGTGGTCCTTTGCTATGTTCCCCACTGGACGCCTGCAACAACTGTAGAGTCTGCAAATTTAACCCACAAAGGAAATAGTATGCCTTATACACATGCCCTGTATGGACAGATGCCACTAACACCAGTGAGTACCTGTATTATGCTGTCAATGTAGGTCCAGGTACAACCTCAGTTCCATAGCCAGGTCTCACCACATGCGGTCAGGAATGCCACATCAGACGATAACATTCTGTCGACACAACATGCCCCAGAAACCCCAGGTACACTTCCACATGTCACAGAACATGCATGTGGGACATGTGCAGAACCCAGACACTGTCCATGTTATGGAATATAGAACACATACATGGCAAGCATTGCACAGCATTGGCCACCCACAATTGTAACTCAGATGAGTGGATGGTGAATACAATACTGACCTGTGTGGGACAGTCCAGAGACTACACCCCTGAGCCACACTGCAGACCATTGTCATGTGGCCTGATGCCAAGGTATACCCTTTGCCTAGCTTTGTACAGCCTTCTGGTGCAATCAACTACTACACACCTGTGAAGCAATGAACCCATGCATGTCAGTACTGGCAAATCTGTGTGCGTGCGTGTGTGTGTGTGTGTGTGTGTGTGTGTGTGTGTGTGTGTGTGTGTGTGTGTGTGTGTGTGTGTGTGCGTGTGCATGTGTGTGTGTGCATGTGTGTTTGTGTGTGTGCGTGTGTGCATGTGTGTGTGTGGAGATTAATGATATGGAAGCCATTCACACTCACTACACCTCCCATTGCCCTACTGTAGCATGCCTTCTGATATCAGTCACCTTGACATACCCTTTGCCCATATATCAGCCTGATAACCTCTGTAGTGCATGTGATACCTGCGTAATACTATAGTGTAGCAAACTAGTTAGTTAGGAATTCTAATCCTGACCCTGCCACCTGTGATAATGTGTGTGAGTCCCTGAGAGAGTGTGGTTGTGTCTACCTTGACACCTGCTTTTGTGGACAGGCACATGTACTACACTTACCTTATCCCTCCTTTATCACTGTTGCTGATGTCACTCACCTTCAAATATACCTTTGGACAGCTTTCCAGCATGTAAGCTCTGTGGTGCATGCAATAACTGCATAAAAATGTAATAGCAATACATACTCAGGCAGGAGTTTGGAACCCAGTACTGGTAAGTGTGTGACATAAACATACTTAGCTCTTACTCTCCTATCCCCTTCCTTTCTTACTTTGTCTCTCTCACTTCATCTCTGGTGGATGTGGAAAAGTACACCTCTTTTGCTTAGACAGCAGCTTGTGTTTTGTAAGTGATGCCCATGATCGGCTGATGGCTTGTGCATGAATTGCAGTCCCCCGCTAGCTGATTGCATGTGAAACAGCCGTGGTATCATTCCAATAGCCAATTGCATGGAAACAGACTCCTATAACTAAGAACATTATGTTTCATTCACTGTGAGCAGGACTTCATGTCAGTGTTTGACAAACAGCATCACAGTCGGTAGTAGAATATACCTCTTACAACATACACTGTGGAGACAATCCAGCAAACAGGAGGGGGATGCTTCAGACATGAGGACATAATTAAGTCTTTCTCTTCTACATTTGAAGTAATGTTGGTTTAACAGGGTTTGTGTGGATATGGCTGGTCTACCTGATTTAATATCTGTCATCACAGTGTTATGTGATTGAGGAAACTCTCACCTATAGGGCAATCTGCAGACGTGCTGTGTTTGGAGACTTGCATGTGTTGTGTTACTCACACATGTCCTATCTTTAGAAATGCAGTAGCATACTCTGAGGATTGCAGTCAGCACATGGTGACAGCCATGTGAGTTACTGACTTCATATCCCTCAGAAGACCTCTGTCACAACAAACCCTGTTACACCAGTAAATGTATGAGTTTATCACAGCAACATGTCAATATTGGCCCTGTGTTTGTGCCTCCAGCCACAACTCTGTCAACATTTGTATATATGTCATGCAGTAAGATGTGTATATGTTCAGTACATCATTATTTACTGACATCATACCTGATAACATGCCAGTGAGATATCAGACTGCTAGACATGTTATGTATAGTATGGCTTATATCTGAGGAGAAAACCTGGACATTATGTTGTAGTGTATACAGTAGTGAAGTCTGTGTACTTATAGTGATTGTTGACAGAGTGTGTATTGTGAATATGTACCTTGGCCTGTGTACAGACTGTGGCAGATGTCATTGTTCTTGGTCTTGTTCTATCTGATGTTGCATGCTGCTCCAGTGTATGGTACCCTACTGGTGTATATGTTTGTAGGGCCAGACTGATACATGTTCCATACCACAGTCAGGCATCGGAATACACTGTATATTGGCCCAGTATATCTAGGGTTAGTGTGTGAGTGGCACATATGAGGATGGTGTTGAACACACAGTCCATATACTGTAATATTAAGTATGCTTATCATATGTGACTGTGGCTGTGTTCAGATTAGTTGTGGGTATGCTGTTTCACACAGGTGTCTGTTACTCTGTGCTGTTACATGCCTGTATAGCCAGCTATATTTGCAGGTACATGTGCATTCCCCCATAAGAAATGTAGGCCAGTGTTGTGGCAGTCTGCCTGTAGTTTGCACAGTGCTTTGTGACATGCCTAGCAGCTCAGTGTATTTACCCAGTGTGATGTTATGTCCAGATATTTGTCAGATGTACTGTTGCTAGGCCACCATAACTGTTGTGTATTTCTGACAAAGTAGTGGGATGCTGTACAGATGTATGGCACTAACTAGTGGATAGTATGTGGGCTTGTGACCTCTGCTCCTCCAGTTATTATGTGTCTGGACAGACAGGAGTGAGTGAATGCATAAATTGTGTGAGCTTATCTATTCCAGTAATTTCGTGATATCCCCATTTACATGGCAGCAAACATCCACTTTGTCAGGCTTGTTCCACACGTCTTGCATTAAGGGGTTCTGTGTATAGCTCTGGACTGACCAGAGTGTGTCAGACTGTCCACATTTATTGGTCATATCTCTGCTGTATTCCACACGATCATTACTGTGATTTGTGTGGGACTGCATTATGATGATCTTATGATGTCTGTCAGTAACTGATGGTGTACATGTCAATATCAGATGTGACTTCCCAAACAGCATTTCTGTTAAGAGAACCCCTGTTACAGTAACAACAGTCGACATTTATACCTGCAATACTTACATGACATCCCCTTGCTCTAAAAGGTTGTGACTATTGGTGCTTTGGAATGACTCCACTACATGTTATGGACATATGTTTTATATATATATATATATATATATATATATATATATATATATATATATATATATATACACACATACATGTTTTATTTAGTTTTATTTATTTGCAGTTTTTTTGCCAGGATTGTCCAATGCGCCATGAAGAGCCTGTTTTCAATGGAGTCATGGGGAGAAAAGCTCCAGAATAATACAGAAAATCAAAGTAAATACAGAGAGTAAAAAGTACATAATAGTAATGCACAGAAGGCAAAATACATACATAATAGTAGTACACAGGATACAACTGATACAGTACAAGATACAAATTGTTAGAAGAAAAAAAAGTATTTTTTTTATTCTTTGCTAGAGCTGTAGCTTATAGATACACTAGGAGTTTATTTACAGAAAGTAACGGCTTGTGGAGAGAGAGTGAGGTAGGGGAAAATATGTAGCATGGGAACAAGAGGGAACAACATATATAGATACATATATATGTGTATATATATATATGTGTGTAATAAGCCACTGTGGTGACCACTTTGATGCAGTGCAATTAACAGCAACAATACTTGAACATGTACAGCATGCATTATGGGTAGGTGTGTTAAATGCGTGCATGGAAAATACCATGGCCATAACATGGCTGGTGTATTGGCAAACCTGAACAAACACCATACTCACCAGCTACAGGCTGCTGCCCCGGACATATACCAGAGGGACCTACATAGTTGTGTGACAGATGTGATGTCAGTTGCCACACCTGTGGCATTGGTACAGGGTGGAAGCAGCATTACAGTACATCAACAGTACAAACCCACAATACTACATATTATGCACATCTGTTTATTATTGCAACGCAGCAGCAGACTATATATATTTTATCTCACATATGCTTGATTAAACTCTACAGATGCAGATTGATACATAACAGTGGTCTACTGATGTGCCCTGTGGCCTTACCGGCATGCTGCATCCATTGTGTGGGTAGCACCCACCTCCACAATGCTCTCTGCAGGATCTTGGGTTTGCAGGTGGGCAGCTGCCCTGAGGCTGGCGAGGAGCTCCTCAGCATGTGTCAGGGAGGGCTGGGTGGCATGACCCCCCCCTTGTGGCTAGCTGGTCCCTCCTAATTGCAGCAGCACACTGACGGGCATGGCAGAGTAAGTCAGTGCACCACTGTCAGACCTGGTCATAACTGCGGTTATGCAGGCTGACATAATTTACCCTGTGGAAAAGATCATTCCACAGGGCAGTCCTCTCCTGCAGATCATGGGCTGTACATCCAAACAGGGTGTGGTAGTACTGAACCAGGTGTTGAATGATCATCTCATTCTACTAGCGGGTGTACATCGGCAATCGCTCCTGTGACATGGTGCCTGAAAGACATAAAGAGGAAAAAAGGTCTGAAGACTTCATACTGCAAGGATATAATAGTTGTTAATACACATCTTTGTCTCCCCCCACCATATCTGCCACAACAATCTGATCACACAGCTCAACAGGTATGTTTGCAGCAAACCTTCTGCTGGGACATATATTGTATTGTACATTTTGTGCAATGTGTTTGTAGACATGTTCGAAGTTGAAACACTATCATTGGTGGCCTGTTACAAACAATGTCACCTGCTTGCCATTGCAAGGGCCACTATGGTTCCATATATGCATGTCTTTTGTTTGCTATGTGACTGCTGCAAATCTGGTGTTTTGTGTTAATTGGGATATCTATGCATGCTGTTAGACATAATCCTGGAATGTGTTGACTATTACTACCCACATATGTTCTATAACTGTGACACAATAGCATGTTTGGGAAGACAGTTTCCAGCAAAACTACCTCTCCCACCTCATCTGGCCATGTTACCAGACCACATCACATCTTTGACCCACCCCGGGACCTCATCAGCTACTGGTCCTGCACTACCTTCAGGTGGAACCACCTCAGGGGATGGTGTTCACCCCCACCCCGGAGCACACACAGACAGAATCCTGTCACCCAAAGTCAGGTCTAGGGTATGGTGCATAGGGAGCTCCACAGAGACTTTGGAGATGTGCTACACCACCTTGAGGCCCAGAGTACACAATCACAGGGTCCACATGCTCCTCCTGCTCAGCCCACAGCCCAGGCACCTTTAGAGCCATGAAGATGCAGTTGTTACTGCCCATGGGTGGGGACCTTGGCCCCATTGTTTCCATATGGGGGCTCATGGGCTTCCACATTCCAAAAACCACTCCCTATCCAAGGTGTTTACCCACCATGTGTCATATACCACCACTGTATGCTGTCTTGTCTGTCTTCCAACCCAACCCACCTTCCCAAATATACCTACTATCCTTCCCCAACATACCAATCTCACCTTCACAAACAAGGGGAATGTGTTCCCAACATGGATTTCACACCAGACATAACTGTCCATTTTGCACCCACTTACTACTGTATGTATATGTGTGATGTTGTCTCACACATATCGTGCAGCACTGTCATTCAACAGTAGGAGAAATGTATATATATATATATATATATATATATATATATATATATATATGTATGTATAGAGAGAGAGAGAGAGAGACATATATATATATATATATATATATATATATATATATATATATATCTATATCTATATATATATATATATATATATATATATATATATATATATATATATATATATATATATGTCCCCTTCACATGGTCGACTTTTCAGAAAGTCGACTTTCATATGGCAGAGACCATATGATCGACTTTCGAAAAGCCAACCGTGGGGGAACTGCTACCTCCGTACAGTGCAGAATAGGAAAATTTCCTTCTTCCGCACTGCAGTGCGATCTCGGAGTTGGTATATTTAAGTTACGGGGGGTGGGGGCCGGAGCCTCCCATGTGGGGTGCAGGGGGCTGAGTCCCCGGCTAACAGTTTAGGGTAAGTGTTTATTGTGTTTTATGTGTTTATTTTACATGGTCGGCTTTTCAAAAGTCAATCATATGGTCTCGGCAATATGAAAGTCAACTTTCTGAACAGTCGACCATGTAAAGTAGACACACATATAGATATATAGATATATATATATAGATATATATATATATATATATATATATATATATATATATATGGGTTCACTTTATAATTTCAAAATACTGAAATACCGAATTTCAGTATTTCGAAATCATAAAGTCAAAAACTGAAAATCATGAAAGTGCATAATCGCGAATTTCAATATCTTGAATTTGCAGTTATGGCTTACGGTACGTGACGTGCAGTGTTGGGTGTGTATTATGTATGGATGTAGGTGCAATTGAAGGTAAGTGAGTGTTTTGTAAGGGTTATGTTTGGGAGTTTGAGTGTCTCTGAATGTGTGGATGTGATGTTTGTGTGTGTGCGAGGGACTGTGAAATGTGTGGGTGTATGTTTCCTTTTTATGTCTGTGCGATATCGGAGTTAGTATATATAAGTGGGGGGGTGCAGGGGTGCTTGCTCCCCTGCTTGCATGTAGTGTAGATTTGTTTGTTTGTGTTTTTGTGTTTGTGCGTGTTTTCTTTGTTGTAGTGTGGGTTGGATGATGTATGTGTTGTGTGGTGTATGGTTTGTATGTGTTCGCGATTGTGTGCTGTCGGGATTATGGGTGTTCGACTTTATAATTTAGAAATACTGAAATTTGGTATTTCAGTATTTCGAAATTATAAAGTGAATCCATATATGTGTGTGTGTGTGTCTCTGTATATATGTAGACATATTATAACCAGTTTTTACTGACGTTATATGTTTCAATGCATTTTTAATGGCTACACATGTATATAATAGTGCATAAACTGTGGGAGGATATGCCCCCCATACCCACAAATGTGGCTCCCACACCCCCCCCTTACTCAATATTCTCACTCAAGGGTCGCACTGCAGTGGGACAGGGGCTAAATACCATTTTCGACCAACTGTAGTTCAACCAAATGTGCTTTCAGTCAAATGAGGTTTCAGTGAAGTGGGCTGCGTGAAATCATTTTCGACCAAATGAAATTTGACCAAATATATTAGATCCATATATATATATATATATATATATATATATATATATATATATATATATACATATATATATATATATATATAGATATAGATATGGTGTTCATTCAAACATCAGGTCCACACTCTCTAACTCTTCTTCCTCCACAGCTGCACTATTCTGCCTTGCTACAACACAGACAGGTGTCACATGTCGACACAGCCTAACATTAGGGGGGTATACATAGGGACAGATTGCAGGTAAGCCTAATACACACCTATGGCATTTGTGCATGCGACAATAACGTTAACATGACTGTCCTGCAAGTGGTGGGGTCTGAAACTCATGTGTCTATCATAATGGCATTACTTCACCACCAGCTATTTCCAGCTATTTGCCACACTAATATACATGTCTTAAGGTACAGAACACACACTATGATGGCTTACATCTTGTCATTCAATGCTGATCTGCACAGTTGACAGGTATGGCCCACTGCCCACAAGGACAGACACTATTGTCCATAGCAGTTGTTCAGCAGGGCATCATTACAACAACTCCTGATGGCACATATAAATCTTTCCACATCATCTGTCCCATTATTATAGACCAAGTACAACATTCAGTTGCATGCATACATGTTGCACATACCTATCGTAATATTGTCCTCTCTTCTGAGTACACTTTTATGTGTCCCCTTAGTTATGTAGGGATGTTTGTCGGTTTAGTTGGTTTAGATACTTTTTGTTTTTCTGCTTATTTGTTTGTTGTTTGTTTGCTTGTTTGTTTGTTTGCCTTGTCTTTCTCTCTCTCTATCTCTCTTTCTCCAGTACAGGGATTGAGATGCTTTGAATAGATTGCAGCATGGATTTTGTAGGTGATGCACATGATCAGGTGATGGCCTCTGCACCAATCAGTGTTCACCACTTGCTACTATGTAGTACTTTCAATTAGCACTGTCATGGCAACCGACTACTATAAATTACTACATCATGTGAGCGTTGTCCCTTTACCTTTCCTGTATGGAAGACATCCTTCCTGTGTGTGGACAACAGTGTTACAGACAGCAGGTAGCAATACCTCTTACAACAGGACTTGCAGACACAGGCCAACTACATATTTGTATAAGGTTTCAGACCTGCAGACAGTATGAGTAGTGTTGTTACATGCATTGTATACCACTAGTTTTACAGGATTTGTGTGAACATACTAGTTTAGCATGGAATGCAGTCTGTCTGCATAGCTCTCAACTGTGGGCCTATCCAGATGATGGCCCAGAGGATTGACTGTTATATTTTGTCTGTTCACCACACAAGTCTTGTCTCAGATATATCAGTGACATTCTTTCTGTTGAGCGCTATCTGTACATGGCTACATCCATTTGTATTTCTGACTTCATATTCCTGAATAAGGGTGTGTTGCAAACAATCCTGTAACACCAGCAACTTTCACAGTGTATAACAGCAATATTGCAAATATGGCCCTGTGTTCCAGCCCCTGTCCTCCATCTATATACCAGGCTTTGTCCATATGTCATGCAGTAAGAGGTTGTTAAGTAGTGGCCTATCATTATGTCATGCTGGCATTCCTGCCATCATTCCAGTGATGTTGTGGACCCCCACACATATTGTGGATTAGAGTCCATAAATATGTGGGCTACATCTGGACAAAACGTGTGTGTCCTTGTACAGTCCAAAGGTCAATGTATGTAACACTGTTATATGCCCTTGTAAGTCATTCTATGAGGGAGGGGTATGCACCATTTATAACTAGGCTGTTACAACATGTGAGGGATATCAGTAGTAAGACACCTTAAGGTATATGGCTGTACATTGTCATACATTTCACCTTGGAAACATTAGTGGGCTAGTGCTTACTGTCTTACAGTTCTGTTTGCCAGTGTGATAGTGATGTTTTAAGTTAAGCATTGTTATGTAACAGATACATTTTCATTGTGACAACTTAATTCTTTTCCTCCTAGGGGTTGTGTACAAAGTGTAATTTGAGGCTGCTGAACTGTATCTGCATTAATTACTGTTGATTGATTTTTATCTTCCAGGCCAATGTTTCTTTACTGTTGTACTACCTGAAGGCCTTGACCTGGACAGCAACAGATGTTATACTTTCAGATTACGGTATAAAATGTTTTCCTTGAGAGTTGCATTACTCAGTTATTATGTATTTCAAACACCTAACTGCTATATGAAATGGCATATACAACTAAAATAGTACACAAGTAAATATTTCTTAAGTATGCAAATCTGTGTGTGGTGTCATATCCTTTGACTTCCCTGTGGGTATATGTTTCATGCAATAATTGTCTTTTATATGAGAGAATCAAACACTGTCCATTTTAAAAGGTGGCAACTGTAGGGACACTGGCTGTCCAGTGTGCTGTGCACCCTCTAAATATGCATCTTCCAATACATATCTATACGTAGTAATATATGTATATGTGTATATACATATATATCTATATATATATATATATATATATATATATATATATATATATATATATATATATACACACACATATATATATATATATATATATATATATATATATATATATATATATATATATGTGTGTGTGTGTGTGTGTGTGTGTGTGTGTATCCATATATGTGTGTGTGTATATGTATCACTGGAATGTTTACTGCTTCCACATTGTACTTCCCTTTGGTAGACAGACTGTTCTGCATGATATCTTATTGATATCATCCTGACATCGTACAGTTGAGATGGATTGCTGTTAACTTCTTGTGGCTATGTTGTGTAGGGTCCTGGGACATGTATTCATTGTGTTCTTTTATATATATGTATATATATATATATATATATATATATATATATATATATATATATATATATATATATGTGTGTGTGTGTGTGGTATATATATATATATATATATATATATATATATATATATATATATATATATATAAAATCTTTTTACACACACATATATATCTATCTATATATATATATATATATATATATATATATATATATATATGTATATATATATATATATATATATATATATATATATATATATATATATATATATATATATATATATATATATATAGGTTCATAGGTTCATACTAGGCTATCTGCCCGAGGGCATTTACAAGCCTAGCCCATAGTTTTGTGGCTTACGCCACCCCTTTAGTATGGGGAACTATACCCATTATTTTGCTGTGCCTCTGTTGAGCAGTGACACTGAGGTAATCCCTGGGGTATATCTGCGATCTCTCATCCATTGGTCAAGATTTCTTTTGAACAAGGCCAGCGAGGTGCTCTGCCTCACATATACCGGGATTTTATTCCACAGCATAGGGAGTCTTTGGGTGATGAATCTATCCCTCCAGCACGTCCTATTAATAGCCGTGTCGAGGTTTAAGTCTCCCGCCCTTGTGGTTCTGACGGATCTAGATTTTTTGAGGTGAAGCATATTCATCAAATCTGGGTTTGACATGGCCTTGTATGTTAGGCAAAGGTCACCTCTGAGCAAGCGGTGGCGACTGAATAGAGCTGGAGTTCTTTCAGTCGGGCAGCATAGGACAGATGTTTGAGACCCTTTATCCTTTTGGTGAGGAACTTTGTGGCCTCTCCAGCTGCTGCAAGTGTCGGGTCAGATACATTCGAATGGGGCATTGTACTCAATCATTGGTCTGATGAGTGATGAGTATAGGGAGACTATGACCTCCCTTGATCTAGATGAGAATCCCTTCATGATAAGGTGGGCAATGTAGAAGGTCTTCCTAACTACTTTAGCTACGTGGGTGTCGAATGACAGACTACTATCAACCTGGGTCCCCAGGTCCCTGATAACTTCTTCTGTGCTCAGTGGATTGCCACCTATTTGGTAGCTAGGGGTAACCTTGTTTTTCCCAAGGGTATGACTATGCATTTTTGGCATTTAACTTTAGGCCATGGCTCTGGCACCAGTTATCCGTTTCTGTGAGACCCTTCTGAAGGATATCTGTGTCAGATGTGTTTTCTACTATGGCCCAGTTTGCAGTCATCTGCAAACTTTGTCAGCCATAACCCTCCTGTGTTTGCTTGTACTGGAAAAGTAGATGCCAAACAAGAGTGGGCCCAGGACTGAGCCCTGTGGTACACCACTTGTGACAGGCTTTGAGTCTGACATGGCGCCAGCAACTCTGACCCTGTGGGTTCTGTCACTCAGCCAGTTTGCAACCCATCTTGTGATGTATGGGTTAACATTTAAGCTGATGAGTTTTTCAATGATACCCGAGTGGGGTATTGTATCGAAGGCCTTCGCCAGATCGAGGTAGGCTGTATGGACTGCCTTTTCCTCATCAATGGCTTTGGTGACTGTTTCAAAAAAGTCAACCAAGTTTAGAAGGCATGATCTGCCTTTGACAAAGCCAAACTGGGATGGATCCAAAGTCTGCAAATTCCCTATGTCTTTATTTATGAGGTCCATTATGATCCTCTCCATGGCTTTGCAGATAAGGCTTGTCAAGCTAATGGGCCAGTAATTTCCAGGGTCGGTGGAGGCACCGCCTTTGTGAAGTGGGACCACAGTTGCAGTGCGCCACTACCTGGGTACGTATCCAGAGGTAAGACTATGATTAAACAGCTGTCCTAGCTGTGGGTTTAATTCCTCGTTGAGTTCGTGGAGCACACAGCCGGGGACACCATCAGGTCCCATGGATGCTGTGTTTTTTGCTGTGGAGAGAGCAGTTCTCACTTGGGCGTTGGAGATGTTTGGGGCCCTCCAATCGCTTGGTATAGATATCTCTCCTTTTGGGAGTTTGCACTGAACCTGTCAGCCAGTATGTTGGCAATGTCTGTAGGATCAGTAATCTTCACATCATTTTGAACTAGTTCTGAGCATATCTGGGAGTTTCCTCCCAGGTTTCTAACATAGCTAAAGAAGGCCTTATGATTGTCTTTTGAGTCTTTAGCTATTTTTCTCTCAAAATTTGCTTTGGATGATTTTATGAGAGCTCTTAGTTTTTACTTATAGTGATCAAGGGTGTCTTACCTTTTAAGGATTTTGCTCTATCTTGTAGTAGCTTCCTCCTTTTGTTGTAGAGTTTGTTTATGGCTGGGGTCTACCAGACTGGACGCTTGCCTTTGGTACAAAGAGTCTTTGTTTTGCTTGGGATTGCCTTATCCATGCAGTCCTGCAGGTGCTGGTAGAAGGCATTTGTAAGTGATTCAGCGGCTTGAGTACTGTTTTCCGCGGCTCGGGGCCTTAAAGGAGACCACACTAGTCTTTAGAAGTGTGAAGTCGGCTTTGAGAAGTTCTTTACTGTGGTCTTTTTATTTCAGGTGGGGTGGGATGAGGACCTCCAGCGAGATTAGTTTGTGATCTGATCTCACCAGTGAGGGGTATACTTCGGTGTTGAACATTGTGCTCCCATGTTCGTGATGATGAGATCAAGTATGTTTTCTCCTCTTGTGGGGATGGTGACTAGTTGTTCCATGGCATTTGAGTTTATGAATTCCAGGAACTTTTGGGCTAGGGTGTTTGGGCTTGAGTAGTGTTCCCAGTCTATATTAGGGTAATTGAAGTCACCTAGTATGATGGTGTTTGGTGATACATTTATCCCCTCTAGTGTTTTCAGGAAGGCCATGTGAGGTTCCTGAGTTTGTGAGGGTGGCCTGTAACATGCTACAATTTGCAGAGCAGTCTTGCCTATGGTTAATTGCACCTGGATGGTCTCCGATGCATCGTGCGTTGCCACCAGTCTTGAGGTGTGGGTGTCTTTGATGAATATGGATACCCCCCCTCCTTTCTTGGTATATATATATAGATGTATGTATGTATGTTTGGCCACTTTTTCTTGTGTTTTTGTTTGGCCACTTTTTCTTGTGTTTTTGGTTGGCCATTTTTTCTTGTGTTTTTGTTTGGCAAAGGATTCAGTGACTCCACTTTTTCTTGTTTTTTTGGATATATATATATATATATATATATATATATATATATATATATATATATATATATACATATATATATATATATATATATATATACACACACACACACACACACACACACACACACACACACACATATATATATATACATATATATATATATATATATATATATATATATATATACACACACACACACACACACACACACACACACACACACACACACACACACACACACACACACACACATACATCTACATATATAAATACATTTCCTCTACTGTTGAATGACTGTGCTGCATGATATGTTTGAGAAAACATCAGATTTTTTTATATTTCACATGGGTAAGTGGTAAATTACTTTGGCTGTAGTGTGCAGGGTCTTTTTGTTTGAGACTTGCAAGGGCTGCTTATTTTGTTGCTGGGCAGAAGAGAGGCTGTTGGAGTCAGAGTGATTAAGGCACTTTGAAGCAGTTGTAAGCGGGTTGGTGCAGGTTTGCACGATGGTAAGCAATGCTAACTTCTGGTGAAATATGCTTACACAGAGTTAGCCTCAAAATTGCTTATTCTGTGTGCACATTGCTTTCCCCCACATAAACAGGCTTAAACCAACTTACTACTGCTTGAAAGTGCTTACTCCCACTTACCCCATGCTAATTTCTTTAAAAGAAAAAAAAGGGGTGATAGTAAAGTAGTGAAAAAGGGGCACAAAGAGGGAAAGACAATAGGGAAAATAGCTAGGGATGTGCAGCATGGGTGTAAGGAAGGTCCATAGCTGCCCATTTCTTCTACAGCAACAGCTGTGCATATACACTGAATTTGGAGGTAGATTTGGACACTCAAACCCCTGAGAGAGACGTGAGGCCAACAATAATATGTTGTGAACCCAATTACACCAGATTACATGTGTCCAGTGGACATGTGTGCAAAATGGACAGCTATGTATTGGGCAAGATTTTTTTTGGGAGCAGATTGCCCATTTTTTCTTTTTCTTAAGGTGAGAGTGGGATGTCGGGGAATGATAGTAACTATATTTGTGAGGGTAGGTTGGGTAGGATGACAGACAAGACACACAAGACAGCATTCAGGGGTGGTATATGACACATGAAGGGGGTAAACACCTTGGATGAGGAGGGGTGTTTGGAAGTCAGAAGCCCATGAGCCCCCAAATGGAAACAGTGGGACTGATGTCTCCACCCATTGGCAGTTACCAGTACACCTTCATGGCCCCAAAGATGGCTGTGATGGGGGCTGCATAAGAGGGGCAGTCTGACCCTCTAAATTCACCATGTAGCCCTCAAGCTGGTGTGGCAGATCTCCAAACTCCCTGCGGAGCTCACTACACACCAGACCCCAGACCTGATGGGTGACAGTTTCCTGTCTGTGCCCACTCCTGGGGGGCAACCCATCCCCTGAGGTGGTTACACCCAAAGGTGGTGCAGGACCAGTAGACAAGAAGGTCCTGGGGTGGGCCCCAGATGTGCTGGTGCCTGGTACCATGGCCAGATGAGGTGGGAGAGGTGGGTCTGCTGTGATCGGCCTTCTCAAACGTGTTATGGTGTTGCAATTTTAAAACATATGTGGTTAGTAACAGTCAACACATTCCAGGATTAGGTACAACAGCAGGCATAGATATTCCCATTAACCCAAAACACCAGATATGGAACAGTTGCATAGCAAACAGAACACATGCATATATGGAACCACAGTGGCCATTACAACAGCATTCAGGTTACATTGATGGCAACATGCCACCAATGTGGGAGTATTTCAACTGGTACATGAATAGAAACACATTTCAGTATTTACCAAACAATAGAATATATGTCCCAACAGTAGATTTAATTGTACACATACCCATTGAGTTGTGTATTTAGATTACCGTTGCAGATATGGTGGGGGGGGGGTGTCAATTAACAACTTGTATATCCCCGTAGTTCTCACAACTTTCTTAGTCAATGCTGTAATCTGTACCTTACAGGTATTATTACACTACTCCATGGCCTTAGTTTGGACAGTGGTATGTTTGTAGACAAGTATATACGTGAACTGCGTTTTACCAACAGTATACACCTCTTACCTGGTATACCTGTGGAGGTATTGTTTGTTAACACTAACTGTCTATACGCATATTCCCAGAGTCCAGGTTGATGTTATGTGCATACCTCTCAATCTCTTATTGCACACACTCTGGTCAAGGCTTGACAATATGCAGGTGGAAATGGGACATGTTTTGACTATTGTCCTTATAAACTTTTGGTGACTTGCTACAAAGGACAGGTTTGTTTTCTTATACATTTTCTGAATATTTACAGGTCTGACAATCCAGTTTTATGTCATTAAAAGCTGCCTAAATTTCAGAGATCATCACACTGATTTGCCAGGGGGACAGAGTAACAGGCAGCGGAAAAAGTCAAATTATCTGGACATTCTGAACAAATCTGCACAGTTGAGGGGTATGATTATGCATACAGCTTACTACCACTCCCAGAATTCGAACCATGGCTGTGTCTGCTAAAAATAAAACAGTGTACTGTTCAGATATTGCTGTGTATCTCTTCACTGTTTTCTCTTTATAAGTCTCCCGTGGTTTTACAATATGACCTTGTAATTACAATAGTCTTATACAGGGATTCCTAGACATTTTTATTATGTAGCAAAGTGTGGGTGACAGTGATGATTAATACATTATTATTATTCAGAGAGTCTGCAACACTAACAAAGCCATACAATACCAGACTAAACAGTACCAGTCCAGGATTTCAAATCTTTATTTCCATGCAATTTTCTTATCTGACAGACCTGTGGAGGGAATGTTTGTTAACACTACCTGAATGTTGCCACACATATTACCAGATTCCACATTATTATTATGCACATACATCTCACTCTGTTACTGCACACACTCTGGTCATAGCTTCACAACATAGGGATAGAGATGGGACATAATTTGCATATTACTCTCATAACATTTTGGTGAGTTGCTAGAGTGACAGGTTTGTTCTTATATATATATTTTTCTGATGGTTATGATGTCTGACAATTAGTTGTATGTCATTATTTGCTGCCTAAACTTCTGGGATCATCCCACTGATTTGCCAGGGGGACAGGGTGACAGGCAGGGAACTTAAGCCAATTATCTGAAATTTCTGAAAAAATCTGTACAGTTGAGAAGTATGATTATGCATACAGCTTACTACCACTCCCAGGATTCGAACCATGGCTCTGTGTGCTAAAAATACAACAGTTTACATCACAGTAGAGTGTGCTATTTGGATTTTGTTGTGTATCGTTTCACTGTTTTCTGTCTAAGTCTCCCTCAGTTGTACAATATGACCTTGTGATTACAACAGTCGTATACAGATATTCCTACACATTTTATTTATGTAGCGCAGTGTGGGTAACAGTGCTTAACACAACAGTACTATTAAGAGAATGCAACACTACATTACCATATGATACCAGAGTAAACACAAGCAGTCCAGGAGTTAGACCTTTATTGCCAGGCTGTTACACTTTTATTTACATATAACCTATACGAGGCTCTTCCTGCCATATTGTCTGGTTTATTCAGTGCATCCCATAGACAATACAGGTTTTATACTGGCAATTAACTTTCTACTACTTTTAAATTTATTTATTATGACAGTACATGCAAGATTATTACTAACCTGCCTTGCGATGCAGCCTTTGCAGCCTACATGCATGGGCTTCCTGATTCACAGCCCACTCCACTGCAGTTGACAGAGACATATTGGAATATTTAGCCATATGTAGCCATAATATACACGAGCTAGGCAATTATTAAACAGTTAGTAGAATGAGTACTTACACACTGCTGGGACATCACCCTGCTAGCTTCTTGGATCCACTGATCCAAGAGCTCCCTCTTCCTATGTTTCAGGTCAGCATAGTGATGCCTGACCTGCTCACCAGTTTGAGGGATGCCAGTGGCACTGGTGAGGTCAGGGGCGAGATGGACCCAGGCTTCCGCTTTATATTGGGAACCCTGGTACTGGCCCTGCAGCCATCTCTCTTCATGGTTTTTTTACCAGGTATCCTGCCATGACCTTAGACTCATGGATGCCCCAGCACTGTGCTCAGAAGAGTGATCCTTCCCCAACACCGGCCATTGTGCCTACAGGAGGAAGCTGCAACCAGTTATGAGATGTATTCCTGCCTGTGGGGTTTAAATAGGGCCGATTTCCTGCACTTTGTTGTGATTGGACAGTTTTGAAAATGCTAAGCTATGGGCAAACCTACTTACCTAAGGTTGGCATTGCTTAAAGGGGCATACCAATGGGTAGCTCTATTTAGCTGGGTTATGCATTGCTTACACCTAGTAAGCAGAGGTGTGCAATGCTTAGCATTGCTTATTTTTAACTTTGCACACTATTTGCTGTTTGACATTGATTTATCATCCATTATATGTTATAAATTTGTTTAGTATCTGTGAATCATGTGTACGTACACTGTATGGGGTACTTGTGTTTATCGGGGGATTTCACTACTTTATTACAATGACACCTCACATCTGGACATAATGCAGTATTCCATTTCACAAATATATGTTATTTAGCAGGTTATACAACAAAAAATGTTTATAAATTCCTTTCACATGTAAAATGTGATTTTGCTATAATGAGGATCTGAGTATACCTCAATTTTATGTACAGCTGATATGGCATAGTGGTAAATCACTTTGGCTATGATGTGTAGGGTCCTTCGTTCGAGAATTGCAAAGGTTGATTATTTTGTTGCTGGGCAGTACAAGGGCTGTTGGATACAGAGTGATTAAGGCACTTTTAAGCAGTTGTAAGCGGATTTGCATGGGTTTGCACAACGGTAAGCAATGCTAACTTCCAGGTAAATATGCTTACAGAGAGTTAGCCTCAAAATTGCTTATTCTGTGTAGGCATTGCTTACCCCTGTGCAAACAGCCTTCAACCCGCTTAGTACTGTTTAAAAGTGCTTACTCTTGCTCACCCATGCACTAATTTCTTTAAAAGACAAGAAAAAGGGGTGATAGGAAAGAGGTGCACAATGCTTAGAGTTGCTTATTTTTCATTTTACACACTATTTGCTGTATGGCATTGCTTTATCATTCATTACATATAATACATTTGTTTAGTATTCCTGATTCATATGTAAGTACACTGTATGGGGCACTTGTGTTTATCGGGGGATTTCACCACTTTATTACAATGACACCTCACATCTGGACTTAATGCAGTACTCCAGTTCACAAATATATGTTATTTAGTAGGTTATACACAAAATAATTGTTTATGAATTGCTTTCACATGTAAAATGGAAATTTGTTACAGTATAGATCAAACCAGGAATGCCTGCTCGCAAGGCATACGCTCTAACCACTACACTATAGCAGTACTGTTTTTGTTGAATGAATCTTGCTATTTAACGTCTTATGCTGTTTAAGCTGGACTATGAGTAGCTTAGCAATGGGCACATCTGTGCAGCTATGGTTAAACTTTATCGCTTTTATAAAAAAAATCTTGTAGTGTTCTTTTATCTATACCCTCCTTCACAAATATCCCTGCTACTGCTACACCTGTTATTTTGTTAGCTTTCTGATTCATGGTGGGCATACCTCTCAACCTCTTGGAGTGCAAACTATGGACAAACCCTGAAATGATGGGGGAACAGATGGAGAGACAGATTTAACATATTGCTGTGGATTTCTGCGTGCATCTGTACATTTTACAGCTATCTTGATGTGTTTCGGGTGCTATGAGTGTTCTCGCTCATTTTAATTGCCGAACGACAATTCTTGAGTGCAGGGGCATGTATATTGTGAGAGCTCTGCTCTCAGACACACCCCCTGCACTCGTCCATGTCTTCATGTTAGTTTAGGAGCACAGGCAGCGCACCTTCACTTAAACAGTCATTTCCGTGCAGGAATAACTTATTCCTGCATGGAAGACTAGTGAATCCTGGGGTTCATCGAATATATTCTTAATTCAAAATGTACTAACTGCAAAGAGATGCATTATATGCCTGTACTCAATCATGTTTTTTGTCATTTATTCTGCTTACAGGTGGCCCTTTACTTACAGGTCTTTTTACATAATTATGTGTAATACCACACAGACTTCCCTAAAACACATCCATATTGATATCAGTGTAGTCAAATTCAACTTCACATTGGCTTTATCATACATTTTTAATTCATTTTGAGTGTACTGAATGTAATACTCCAAAAATTATCATTTATACTTAACAGTTGCACCGGCTTCCTACCCAACTGTATTTTGCCATCCTAAAATTAACAAAACATGGCTGAAAATGGATTCTAGTGGTCCAATCTACCAATTAACCTACCTGCTTAACTAAATCAAAGATAAATATTTGTTACACAATCTGAGCATTAGAAGGTAAAACTGGTTAAGTTGCATAATGTAGTATCTGTAAATTACAATGTGTGATATATCATAGATGCTTGAAAGATGTGTTCTAATGAAGAGGTGATTTTGGGAAAAAGATACAGCCAAACTCAGAAGGCTCACTTCCAAAATAATATGTATGCTCTTGTAATTTGTTCCTGATTGACACATATGAACAAAACTAGTTAACATATGCATGCTTGGTCTGGGCAGTGTTTTGTAAAGTATTGCAATCTCTTTTTCGGGTATAAAATATGAGTTTGCATTGGATATGAAAAAATGATGGCACATTCATGGTGTATATTAAGGAAATGGTTATATAACCTTTATCAATTCAGAATATAAAAACTAGGGAAGTTAAGAGGCTTATTCCTCAGTTCAAGTCCAAACATATAAGCCTGGGAATAAGCCATATTATTTTTTCTGAATTCATAATTTATTCAGGGTAATGTATTCAATGAGTTAAATACTTGTCGTTGATGTATATTATTGTATTATTTACTTCTGTGAGTATCAGCTGCACTGTGAGTTCACTTTTTCTTTAATAACTTACTTCACAGCTGGCCAGCTGTAGACTTAGACTATTTACGTAAGGAGATATAGGGTGAAGCCAACAACATGAAACATATGGACAGACTTGCCTCTTGAAAAGCACACTGATCTTCAGTTCTTAGATAAAGCAATCATTGTGCTACATTAATGTATTTGTTTCTGCCTTAGAATTGTTGATGTGAGTGGATTCTGTTAACTGGCATGGATCCTCAGTAAAGAGCATCTGACACAGCCATTGAGATTTTTAAGGAAAAGAGATTACTGCATGGTTTGGAAACAAATAATGCAAAATGCCAAAGTTACAAGTTTATGAACATTTTTTATATTGCTATGTAAATTTATAAAGCAAAATATTTAACATGTTGGACTGGTAGAAAATGTTACAAAACAAAGCATACCATTTTTCTTAACTTCTTGCCCATCCCTTCATGATACCACATAGCCTTGGTCTGCTTTCAATGCTTTCCCATTCGTACATCACTTACTCCTCCAATTGTTCCTTGCCAAGTTATCTTCACAGGGTGGGCCATTTACCTCTATGGTTATTATTAGGCCCAGGCATACCTCTCATCTGTCCAGATATTCAAAAATGTCCAGATTATTGCCTCATACTTTTAGTCTGTTCCTCATACAATTTGTGGTTTTCTGGCAAATCACTGAGGACAGAGATAAGTAACTAAATAGTTACATACCATTGAGTTTTAGATTGTATGTCTTTCAGAAAATGCATGCTAACACAAATCCTGTTATTCTAACAACTTTCTACATTTATAACAGCAATATTTAAAATCTGTCCCTATTTTTAGGCATTTTCCTTACATTATTTAAGGCTTTGTCCAGATTTCTTACACTAAGAGCTTGAGAGGAATGGGCCCAGGGATTGAAAGATCTGACAGGAAGCAGTTAATATGGAGGTGGGAACTATCATCCTTATAGCAGTTAGTCAATTACTATAGATTTGGAGGCAGACGGTGCAATAACATTGGCATGCCATTGCTGCCCCTTCTATTAAACTTGAAATGACCTGTAAGACTCTTGATCTCCAGCAGAGGTTATTCAGGCATAAGATTTTTCCCTCAGCCTTTCCCAGGATAGAAGAACTTCCAAACGGCTGTTCAGTCTTACTAAAAGCAGACTGATTTTGGAGTACAAAAATACATTTTGTCTTGGAAATGGAAAAGAAACCATTAGAACTATTAAGATTTTGGATGATGATATGTTTTTTTCTACATTTTTTCCCTCCATGTCTCAAGGCCATCACCCTCCATTCAGTCTTGAGCTTATTCCTCTCCTGATAGTAGGAATCACAAGCAGAGGGTTAAGGCCCAAATGTAGAGGTGACATACAGGGAGACCAGAAAGTGTTTTTTGATCTTGCCTACACCCACTAATGTAGACAACACTGGCATTTGTAGTGGTCCTAACTGCGCCACTTGGTATCTAAGGTGGGTGTTTCTGTCACTGCAATGATCTACTAACCATGAGCTGGCTTCTACATACATGCAAATAAGGGCTATCATCTTTGGCTTTGTACAGCTATGCCTAAATATCCCTTTCTAATGCAGCTTCATTACCTGTAAATTATAAATTATCACTTCCTGCTGGTGGATCAATAAACCAGGACTAATCTCACTCCCAAGGATGCCAAGAATAGGCATGCTAATGTCATTTGCTCACTTCTGTTGACCCCAAAAGGCTCCTTTAGCTCCTTAGTCATTACATGAACTCAAGTCATGTGGGTCATAGTTTATGTTTTATCCCTCTACACCACCGAGCTGAGGTAGATAAATATAAAACCATGTAACAATGTATTTCAAGATGTCTGTGAGGAAATGCACAATAACTTGCCAGGGACCACTGAGGAGTTTGAACAGGAAAGATTAGAGTTGTGGAATAATGACAGTAGTGACATTTTGCATGGAGAAACAGTAGAGAGCAAGTCTAGTTAGATCTATTTCATTGTATTAGCTAGATGAGAGGAAGAGACAATAAGCTTATCCAGTCTACTCTTTAAATGCATTTCAGATTCTATATCCCTTTCCATTACTTACTTCACTGTCTATTGTTTCTTCCTTATCCCATGCTCTTCTGAATGGCTCAACCATCTACTCTCTAAGTCTATTCTATCAGTACACAAACATCTCTGTGCAGGAACCCTTCTGGAGACCCAAGGATGAAATCACACAACAAGCTGATGTGTGTGCTCTGTCCTCCCTCCTGTGTTAGTTCTGTTCAAGATAACCCTTCATAGTACCCAGACATGGTCATATGCACCAATTTTATGTCCATTCTGTCTCTTTTGGTCTCTAGGTAGACAAATTCTACTGCCTCTTATTTATGTTCATATCCATTTTTATCTCATTTGCACCTTCCTTCTTGCACTCCTCTGGACTCATTCAACCAGCCTATTGTCCTTTTCTCTGCATGGCATCCAGAAATTCACACAGTATACACCGTGTGGTCTGATCAGACTCTTGCAGAATATTTCATTACCATTTTGAATCTAAACTCCATCCCTAGAATTCTGTTTGCAGCTGTCTCTGCCTTCTTCCTTTTCTACTAGTGGCCTATCAATGTGTAATTGATGCCTCAAAATGTTTTCCTTCTCTGCCTTTAAACTTCCCTTCTCCCCAGCTTATACTTCACACCATGGGCTGTTGTGGCCCAAATGCAGAATGTTGCCATTGTCTCCAATGAAAGTCAATAGCCACTCTTCTGCCTGCTTGCTCAATCTTTCCAAAACTTTCATTAGACACATCCTTCCATCTTCTGTTGTTGCATCTATTTTTCTGCTGTCAGTGAAAAGGCTAACTCTCTTCTTCTTCTGTTAAATATGTCCTCTGCTGCTACATAGAAGAGTACTGGATCCAATACTGACGCCTGCAGTACTCCACTAGTCACTTTCTATATTCTTTCCTTGTCCATGTTATCTCAGTACTCTGTGTACTGCTATTCAACCATGCAAAAACATAATTTCTCAGACTTCATCCTACCTCCAACCTCCCTACATTTTCTGATCAGCCACATGTGTCAGACCAAGCAAAGTCAAAGGCCTTGCCAAAGTCCAGATAAACTTAGTCCACTGGCACTTTCTTATCAAAGTTTCCTGTAACCTGTCATAATACTGGGCAAGGATTGACTAATAGTTCCTACAGGTACAGGCCATGAGCACACACTGGCTGCAGTTATGGAGAATGTTGTCCTCTAGAATTGCTAAAAGCTTTCTACTGTGGGTACATTCCATTACCATACCTGCCACTGCTATTAAGATAAAGGTCTGAAGTTCTCCTATATATCTGTTCTTCATACTGATCACTGCTGCAGTAGCCTTACCAATATCGGTTATATCTTGCCATGGCTATAACAACTGACCAGCTTCCAAAGCTTCAGGGTACCATCCACATGCCCAGACTGTCAAGCAATTGAGCTGATCTGACTAAAAGATGTGTTTGGGTGTGAAGCCCACCAGAGCTTTACTGCTGCCAAAGAGTATGTTCCTCTGAGGCTTGCAAGGATCAAGAGTGGCTTGTGCCTTCCTTAGCTGGGCAGATAATTTCAATTTTTTTGGAAAAAAAAAACATCCATTTTATTATTTTTACTGATGTTTCATTACTTTTCTCTTCAGTAAACCTATTTTAAAGCAAATAGTGTTGTGTTTTAACTTTTTATCTCAAGATTGCAGTGTACTTTTAAATAGAGCACTTGTATTTTTCAGTTTAAAAGTACTGTTGACTAACTGATAAAATGTTTTCTGATGAAAAATTGTGTTTATTTTTTATCCACAGGGCTGCTATAGTGTTTGAAAGTTCTTTTTATTGTGTTTTTTTCTGTCAAAAAAGTACCTTCTTTGGACTGGTAGCTTTACTGGCATTGTTGTCTTATTTTCCACAGGATAGAGGCACCATTGTCTGCTTGATCATCGAACGGATTGTCAGTCTCATAGTCTGTTGTTCTTCCAGCCACAAAAATAAAAAGTTAAGCAAATGGCCTTTGACAACACAGCGGGATAGCAGTTTGCCTCAGCCACAGGTGGGTGACTCTGCTGTGGCCATTTGTTGTACCTCAGGCCACACATCTTATAACCTGGATCCCACTGGTGAAGTACCTACAGCTACTATGGATCCGGGGTTAGCCACGTCCTTTGCAGCTGTTGGGGTTCCCTCAGTGGGCAAGGTACAGCTATTCCTCTCATTCCTGGGAGAGGGACAGGAAAGTTTTCCCCTGTTGTGTCAGAATGTTCTGTCTATCCCTGGCCGCATTTTTCCTGTCAAAAAGAAAGAAAGAAAAACAAGCATGTATCTACTCTTCCTCAAGTTTCTTTGCACAGGAGTAGTTTACTGGGACTGGCTGAGGGTTTGATTCAGGTGATTGATCCTTCTTGTAGAGCAGTTTTATGTAAAAGAAAGAGGGATGCCTCCTTTCCTGAAAAGATTCAAGATTATGAATCTAAGCAGGTAGATGCAGGGATGGATTCAGGGTTTTATCCTCGGATTTCTGATTATATATTATTTCAAAGGAGAACTAAGTTTCTGATTCTTCCTGTGGGATTTCTCTTTCTCTGAGACTATTGCTAGAATGTCTCAATGTTCTCAGTGGGAGAACACATAGGTTTCACAGTACCTCAGAACATATTATGAGTTGTTACAGAAGGATTTTCCAGAAACTACATAATTGCCTCTTGTCTTGTCTGCTTTAGAGGATGCGTGTCTTACAGTCTGCATTTTTCCTTCATAGTCAGCAAGCTGTCCCTAAAAAGGCAGATAGGATGTATAAAGTTTCTCAGTCTTTTAAATTTTTATATGCCATTCCCAAACCTGACCCGGCAGCTATAGCCTTAGTTGACTTCTCTGCTGCTAAGCAGTTAGTTCATTCAAATCTTACTCTTTCTAATAAGGATGGGAAATTTATTGATAGGTATTGGAAAAAAATGTATATATTTCTGTAACGTTGAATTTCAGAATTTTAAATTGTCAGGCTCACATGTTATTCTGACGTCTGACCTATTGTAAAGGTATGAGGAATGTTTTATATACAGTTTATTCTTATGAAGAAAATCTGCTCTAAATAACTTAGTTTGTTCTGTGGCACAGGTCAGTACTCATTGTTTGCAGAGTGTGTGTATGACTCTATTGATATTTCTTCTAAGGCTAAGGACACTGGCACTGTGTTAAGGAAGTTTGCTTGGCTGCATTCTCAGAACCTTCGAGATGATGTCAAAATGAGATTTTAAATTCTCTCCTAGATAGAGATTTATTGTTTGGCCCCTCTGCTGCAGAGGTGATCAAAAAGTGTGATGAAAGGGGAAAGCTGATCCAGGGAATCTCTAAGTTTTTGTGCCCTTCTTTTCCAAATTGTCCAAGGGGATTTCTTTCTCCTCATCCAATTTCAGCAAAAAAACAGAATAAACAGCCTCAACAGAATTCAGGTAAACAGATATTTAAAAAGAAGTGGCAAGGAGGTTCCAAAAATAAGTCTCAAATATCCCCAAACCAAGGACACGCCAATTAGTCTGAATGACTGATCAAGAGACCTTATGACCCCCTCTAACCTGGACCTTTTTCTCTTATAGAAAGTCTGAGTCTCCATTTCTGTCTTTAGCAACAAATTGTTTCAGACAAATGGGACCTGAAAAATCATTAATCAGGGTACAGATAGCAGTGGGAAGAAATTCATTTTTTCCAGGGGGGGTCATTCCTTATCCTGCAGATTAGAGTCCTTTGTTTCCATCTGTTCTTCATCAAATGATGTGTCAAGGAGTGGTAGAACCAGTTACTCCTTCCCAGATTTAGAAGGGGGTTTATTCAAGGATGTTCCTAATCCTAAAGAAAGAAAATGTTTGGAGACCAATTCTGGATCTTTCTTCCTAAACCTGTTTGTGATAGTGCCCAAATTCAAAATGATGTCACTTCAAACGTATTGCCTCTTCTTATTCACTCAAGTTTCCTGGTAACACTAGACTTAAAGGATGCTTATCATCACATTCCTGTTCATTCCAATGTCAAGTTTGTGTTAAGGTTTTGTGTATCTGTATAACATTATCAATTCTCTGCCTTGCCATTTGGACTATCCACTGCACCAAGAATGCTGACAAAGTGTCTAGCTCATAGCTCATTGCAGGCTACAGGGAATCCACATTTTTCCATATTTAGATGACTTGCTCATCTTTTCAGAGTCTTTTTTGGAATGTCAGGAATATCTCTGTTGGGTGACAGATTGCTTACACAAGCTGGGATTCCAAAAGAACATTCAAAAGTCTTTTTTGACTCCCTCACACAAGATTGTGTTCCTGACATGTCAAGACAGACACCTCAGTTGCTTCCACAGAAAAAAATAGATCTTTATTTAGATCTATTTTTAAGGTTTTTCCACTCAGAATTTGTCACTCAGAGAGAATACTTCAGGACTTTAGCTCTCATGACATTTATGATTCTCATGATATGCCTGGCAAGACTCCACATGAGAAAAATACAGTGATATCTGAAATCCCTTGGTTCTCGGCATCAACATCCTTTATCTTTTCAGATCCCAGTACTGGAGTTTGGCAGAGGATAATCATTTGGTGGAGACAACAGATATCCTTAAATCAAGGTCTCCCCTTCTCTGTCTCTGCTCCAAAGCAGTTAATCATCACAGATACTTTGGGGTTTGCTTGTGGAGCAGTTTCAGGAGAGATAAAAGTGCAGGGATTATGGGACACCAAGGACAGATGCAAGCACATAAATATCATGGAGATGCTTGCCCTGATAAAGGCACTCAATTCTCTGAATCATTTTTGGTCCCTGGGACCTCTTCAAGTTGTTACAGACAATACCACAGTGATGTGGTACATCAAAAAGAAAGGGAACTAGGTAGTACTCCCTATGCAGACTAGTCATGTTAGCTTAGGATATAGCATCACAACACAGTCTCACTCTACAGGAATCCTACATTCTGTCAGAGCAAAATTGTGTGTCAGACAAGCTGAGCAGGACCAGACTAGTCATGTTAGCTTAGGATATAGCATCACAACACAGTCTCACTCTACAGGAATCCTACATTCTGTCAGAGCAAAATTGTGTGTCAGACAAGCTGAGGAGGACCAGTGCAGACCCTCACAAATGAAAGCTAGATCTGGGGATCTTCCAAGATTTGATTCATCCGTAGGGAGTTCCTCAAGTAGACCTCTTTGTCTCCTCTCTGAACAATCAACTGGCAAAATTCTGTTCCAGGACTCCATGCAAGAAGGCTTGGAAGACAGCTGTCTTTTCCTTTCTTTGGACAGGAATGCTCCTGCATGACTTTCCACCCTTTCCACTAATATCCAGGGTACTTCTGAAGACTCAGAATGAATCCTCCAAAATCATTGTGGTAACTCCCTTCTTGCCCAGGCACCCATGGTTTTCACTTTTTTTGGAAAAGGTCAGGGGCTATTACCACAAGCTTCTTCACAGAACAGATCTAATCAAACCAGAACAGGAGTGTTTGATACACCCCAACATCAATAATCTTCAGTTTCCTGCTTGGATGATAGGGCCTTAATTCCTTTTATGTACATGTTTCTGAGGATGTGCAGCTGGTACTAACAGAGGCAAGAAAGTCTGCTACTAGAAAATCATATATTAGTAAATGGAAAATGGTTTTCTAGTTGGTGTAAACAACAACCATTCAGGGCTATTTGTTCTCTGGTTTCACAATATTTGTGTGAGGTTACTATCTTGTGGCCTTTCTTATTTATATCAAAGTTCTTTTAAAGGCCATTTCATTATGTCTGCCCATGGACCTCCTCTTTCAAGGCATTGACATGGTTCTTGAAATGGGTTTAGCATAAGAGGCCTCCAAATAAACCAGTGGCCCCTCCTTGAGATCTTAATTTTGTGTTAGAGAAACTAACACTTGCTCCATTTAAACCAGATAATTTGGCTGACTTGAGGTTCTTAACATGGAAAACATTTTTACTGATTGCTCTGACCTCTGCATGAAGGGTATCTGAGTTGCAAGCTCTTATGGTGAGTCAACTGTAACCTCATTTTCCAAAATGGCATGTTTTGTTTGAGAAGTAATCCTTCTTTTATGCCTAAAGTTGTATCTGAGTTTACAAGCTAAACTATCCATCTCCGCATTTTCTTTCCTGAACCTAAAAATTAGGGAAAAAGGATACTCCATATCTTGGATCTCCACAGAAAATGCACATACTGTCTTGACAGAACTAAATCTTTCAGATCTTCTTCTTCTGAAAGTAGGAAGAAAGAACAACCTGTGTCAAAACAGACTATTTCCAAATGGTTACCTTTTATTATACTTACCTTGACAAATCTATTCTAGGCAGTGTCAAGGCCCATTCTACAAGGTCATTGGCTTTTTCTATGGCATTTTGGAAAGGGTTGGATTCTAGAAGTATTTTAGAAGCTGTCACTTGGTCCTCTGTACATTCTTTTACAATGCGCTCTAAGCTGGATTCCTCCTCTAGGTCTAGATCATGCTTTTCTAGGACCATTCTCCAGGGTCTTCTGGACCCTTCTCCTTCCACCTCCCAAATATAGTTAGCTATGATTATCTACCTATGTAGCTAAGGCTACTGCAGCAGTGATCGATATGAAGACATAGCACAGTTGTGTAAACTGAACTTACCATAACAGTAGGTGTTCAAATGATCAGTGCTGCAGTAGCCGCTCCCTCCATCACCCTTGTTTTTTGTGTGTTTTTTATGCCAAGGTGTGGTCATTTATTTTTTTATTCCCAGCCTTGTCCTTTCAGGGCTCAGCCGCACTCTCTCTGCTGGCAGGAAAGCCCTGAAAGGCTTTGCACCCAAACTTATCTTTTAGTCAGCTCAACTCTGGCTGCTTGACAGTTTGGGTGCATGAACGATACCCTGAAGCTTTGGAAGCTGGCCGGCTGTTACATACTTAGCAGGATATAACCCATATAGCTAAGGCTACTACAGCAGTGATCATTCAAACATCTACTGTTATGTTAAGTTCAGCTTACACAACTGCACTTTCCTGCTTCCTCCTTTGTACAGGAATACCACGCTTGCTGTGCTCCAGTCATCAGCCACTTTTGTACTAGTCTATGATCTGTTAAATATCTATTTCATGGGATCTACCAGCATATTGGCCAGATTCCTGTGGATTCCAGGAGTAGAAGACAGCCAAACCAAATCAGAAAAATAAAACTCCAATGGAACAAGAACAAGAAAGCAAAATACAGGAGATGACAGGTACTGAGACCTATTTTTCATTTAAAATTGCAAATTTGTCTAATTATGTTTTGAAAAAAGTGGACAGATTATTAAGTAAGGGATGGTCAGTTGTACCTGCCCATGGAGCAGACTTGAGAGGAATGATAACTATTCTGAGGAAATATGTAAGGAAGTTAAATTTGAAATGTATTTTGGTAAAATTTAGAAAAAAAAATGTTTCACAAAGTCAAGTCTCTTCAACCTACCAATTAAGCCTGAACTTGAGGCCTTTCTTAAAATAACAGAAAAAAGATGTAAGAAAGCTTTTGACTTAAGAAACCTGAGAAGAAGTATTATAATTTAGCCAGTGAAGAGGGAAAGGCTTTATAAACTTTTAAAAGTATCTCTGATCTCTTGATAACAAAGGTAGATGGGTAATGCAGTAGTGTTCTTAGAAGCACTCCACTATAAAGCAAGTATATAAAAGCTTTTGGAAGATGAAACATTTTATAAAAAGTAAAGTGAACAGATGTGTTGAAATCTTATAGACTAATTGATTCTTTTTGTCAAGGAATGAAGGTTTAATTAATAATGATGTGGCAGAGTATTTAATTATTTGAGCAGCAAAAATCAGTAGGACATTTGGCTTGCTGAAAATCCATAAAAATGTAGACGCTCCTCCCTTTAGACCAATTGTGGCTAGTGAAAGAAGCAAAATGAATTGGATGGCAACTTTTACTGACAAATTTCTTCAGAAACCTCTGATAAGCAGCAGTGCATATACCACAGATTCCGCTGATTTTAAGGAGTATTGCTGCAGTTCAAATCAGTGACACCAATTTATTAGTAACAGCTGATACTATGTTGTTATATATACAATAATACTGAATGATGAAGGTTTAGAGATGGTGCATGATCAACTTTCCTCACCAAATATTTTTCAAAAGATAATGTAGACTGCTTAGAGAAATTTTAGATGTGATCTTGTGTTATAATCACTTTGGATTTGACAATTGTTTTAATCAAGTAAATAACTAGCTATCTAATGTCCAGTTATTACTCAACCTGAGCAAGAATAAACTCCTTATCTTCCAACCCACTAAATCTAACCCAGTTATCCCCCACTTTAATATTCTATCCAAAGACATTACCTTCATCTCCCCAACAGAACATACCAAACTACTTGGTGTTCAGATTGATAATCTCAGATTTGACACTCACATTTCTCTTACCATAAAAAAGGTTCACAAAAAACTAGGGGCATTGTACAGAAACAAACAATTGCTCACCAAGACAGCCAGAATTTCTCTTGCCAATTTCCACCTAATCCCCACTTTACTCTATGCCTGTCATATACTTACCTACCTTAGACAAACAGACCTAAACAAGTTCAAGGCTTGCAACAATAAAATTACTAACTTTGCCACTGGTGCATCTTATCGCAGCCACCACTGTATCTCACTTAGAAAACCTGGCTGGTTTGAACTTCCTCAACTTCTTCACCTGAATCAACTCTCTCTCGTCCACAAGTTAGTAAACCATGCTCTTAAAGTCCCATCCCTACTGCTCCACTAGACCTCTACACTCCAGCAGCAAAAATCTACTTCTAGTGATCAAACCCAAGAACTCAGTGGGAGAAGCACTATCCTCCTGCATCATATTCAGATTATGGAAGAATCCCCTCCCCCTCTATAACCACACTACCTTCTTACTTCCTGAACAATCCTCCCCTCTATAACCACACTACCTTCTTACCTCCTGAACAATCCTCCCCTCTATAACCACACTACCTTCTTACCTACTGAACAATCCTCCCCTCTGTAACCACACTACCTTCTTACCTCCTGAACAATCCTCTCCTCTATAACCACACCCTCTATAACCACACTACCTTCTTGCAATCACTTCATGACTGCACTAAAAACACACTTAAAAAGTCTCTGGTTATGCCCATGCACTAATCCCAACTAGTAACACTCCTTTTACATCCCCTTCCTCTCACCTCCCTAGCCACCCTCTCTCACACCATCCGATCATTGCATTCCTTCCTCTGCAGGCTCTGGCTCACCCTTTACCCTCCCCTTCCTTCCTCACTCAATCTCTCAGACCTGTTATAACATATTTAACTACCTCACTTCATCTTAACTCTAAATACATATCCAGCTGACTTACACATAGCTTCCTCTCACTGCCACGTATACTACTCACTCAGTCTCCTCTCTCACTCCTCTATCTTCCCCTTCCATCCCACTCTCCCTTCTAGCTTGTTCCACATTTGTGCGGAACTTCTGCTTTATATCTGCTTGAGTTTTGTGCAATATTTGTATATACGATTTAGGTATATGAGTTTAGAACAGTATCCATTTGAGCTTAGTGCTATCTGTATATACATCCTACCTTTATTCTTAACCTCTAGCTAGATATTGGTATATCTGTTCATAGGTTCATAGGTTCATAGGTAGGTACTAGGCTATCTGCCTGAGGGCATTTATAAGCCTAACCAGAGTGTGCCAGCTTTCGCCGCCCCCATTGATTAATTAACTGAGCCTCTTTCAAGAACAGCAAATGAAGTGATCCCAGGGGTGTATTTTCTGTTACCCATCCAGTCATCAAGTTTTCTCTTGAAAAGTGTTAGTGAGGGGCTCTGCCTAATGTAGTTAGGAATTTTGTTCCAAAGCATGGGGAGTCTCTGTGACAGGAATCTATCCCTCCAGCATGTTCTATTTATTGCTGTGGCGAGGTTTAGCTCACTAGAATGAATGGCTTGGAGTGACTTGGATTTCTTTAGGTTGATCATTTCCATCAATTCTGAGTTGGACATGGCTTTGTAAGTAAGGCAGAGATCAGAGATCACCTCTGAGTAAGTGATATGCGACTGAGTACAGCTGGAGTTTTTCCAGTCGGGCTGCATAGGACATATGTTTGAGGCCAGTAATCCTCTTGGTGAGGTAGTTTTGTGTTCTTTCCAGCTGTTGGAAGTGTCTTGTGAGGTACATCCCAAATGGGGCATTGTACTCTATGACTGGTCTGATGAGTGATGAGTAGAGGGGCACTATAACCTCTTTATTTCTAGACGTGAACCCTTTAATAATTAGATGGGCTATATAGAAGGATTTCCTAACTACTTTGGCAATATGATTGTCAAAGGAGAGATTACTATCTACCTGGGTCCTCAGATCTCTTATTACCTCTTCTGTGTTAAGGGGGCTGCCACCTATGTGGTAATTCATGGGTGTTTTGTTTTTCCCAAATGAGATGACTATGCATTTTTTGGCATTTAGCTTGAGGCCATGACTTTGACACCAGGTTCCCGTCTCAGTAAGGCCCTTTTGGAGAATGTCCGTGTCAGCTGGAGAGTCAATTATGGCTCCCAGTTTGCAGTCATCAATGAACTTGATTAGCCATAGCCCTTCTGTGTTTGTCTGTACTTCTGAGAAGTATATGCCGAACAGTAGTGGTCCCAGGACCGAGCCTTGTGGGACACCAATGTGACTGGTTCAGAGTCAGACCTGGAGCCTGCTATTCTTACTGTGTGAGTTCTGTCTGTAAGCCAGTTGGCAAACCATCTCATGACGTAGGGGTTTATATTCAGGCTGGTGAGTTTTTCTATAATTCCAGAGTGGGGAATGTTGTCAAAAGCCTTGGCGAGGTCAAGGTAGGCTGTGTGAACTACATTCCCTCATCTATGGCCTTGGTGACTGTCTTGAAGAAGTCAACCAGGTTTAGTAGGCATGATCTGCCTTTAATAAAGCAGAACTGGGTCAGGTCAAGTGTTTGGAGGTTCCCAATGTCTTTGTTAATGAGTTCCATGATGATGCACTCCATAGCCTTGCAGACCAGGCTAGTCAGGCTTATGGGGCGATAGTTACCAGGGCCAGTTGTGGCCCCTCCTTTGTGGAGCAGAATAACCATTGCTGTGCACCATTCTATGGGCATGTAGCCTGTGGAGAGGCTGAGGTTAAACAGTGTGTTTAGGTGGGGGGTTAGTTCGCTCTGTAGTTCTTGCAAGACGCAGCCTGGGGCACCATCTGGCCCCACTGACGCTGTGCTTTTGGCTTTTGAGAGGGCTGTTTTCACCTGTGCATCTGTGATTTCTGAGACACTACACTCTTCCGGTATTGTTGTGGGCCCTTTTGCGGGTGAGAGGGGGTGAAGTTTGCACTGAATCTATCTGCCAGGATGTTGGCAATATCAGTGGGTTCAGTATATTTTGTGATTTGCACTGGCTCAGAGCATATCTGCGAGTTGCCACTTAGATTCTTGACATAGCTAAAGAAGGCTTTGTGGTTATCTTTCGAATCCTTGGCTATTTTTCTTTCGAAGTTAGCCTTGGAGGATTTTATGAGGGACCTTAGTTTCTTACTGATACTGATCAGGGATGTATTTCCTTCTTGGGATTTGCTTTTTTTCTCAACTAGTTTCCTCCTTCTATTGTATAGCCTGTTTATGGCAGGTGTCTACCAGACTGGTTTCCTTCTCTTAGGGGAGTGAGTCTTGGTTTGCTAGAGATGGCACGATACATGCATCCTTGTAGGTGTTCATAGAGTGCATTTGTAAAGGTTCCTGCATCTTGGACACTGTTATCCTTTAGCGTGGGGACTGTGAAACTTACCACCTCTGTCTTAAGTAAGGTAAAGTTTGCTATAGAAATGTTTTTCACTGTGGTTTCCTTGGTTGCAGGTGGTGGTGTGGTGTGGACATCCAGAGTGATTAGCTTATGGTCTGATCTAACCAGTGATGGGTTGACCTCCGGTGTGGAACACCTGTCGCCCATGTTGGTGATGACCAGGTCCAATATGTTTTCACCTCTGGTAGGGGAATTTACCAGCTGATCCAGGGCATTTGAGTTGATAAATTCCAGGAAGTGCTGGACCTGGGAGTTTGTACTTGAGTAGTTTTCCCAGTTAATGGTAGGGTAATTGAAATCGCCCAATATCAGGGTGCTCGGTAGGACCTTCATGTTTACCAGTATCTCCAGAAAGGCAGTGTGGTGGTCCTGGGTCATGGAGAGTGATCTGTAGCAGGCCACAATTTGCATTGCAGATTTGCCTGATGTTAGTTGCACATGGATGATCTCGGAGGTATTGTGCTGCGCCACTAACCTGGAGGTGTAGGTATCCTTGATGAATATGGATACACCCCCTCCTTTTGTGTTTTGGTTCATGTTCTGTGGCCGAAATGTGTGGTATGAGTTGTAGCCCGGTAGTGCTGGGGTGCTCTGTGGAGCCTTGAACCAGGTTTCAATTACTGCACAGATGTCGACGTTCTCCATACTGAGGAGTGCTTCGAGCACATGCATTTTGAGATTTTAACTCCTGGTGTTGAGTAGCATAACCCTCATTTTTTTATTTGTGCTGTTTATGGAGGTGGGTTTGACTTTTGACCCTTGCCTAAAAAAGGCACTATGGGGGCAGCAAGAGCCTTGGCCAGTATTCGAAAGCCTAAGGGTGACAGGTGCAAGCCATCTCTTGTGAAGCAATGAGGCTTGTTGAGCATGTCGTCCCAGGCTGACAGACACTGGATCCCCTTTGAATGACACCAGAAGCTTAGCCAATTGTTTAAATTGATCATTTTTTCTTTATACTACGGTATCATTCTTGGTAAGGGCAGGATGGTACTCAGAGTCAGGGTCATACCTGCCTGGGCTACATGATCAGAGAGCTCTTCCATATCTCTTTTCATGTAGTCCAGGGAGGTACATCTCAGGTCATTCACACCAACATGAACAATGACAGAGTCACATTTGTACTTGTTCTGGAGTGACCTGAGTGCTTGTGTTATGTGGCGGATTCTGGCTCCCGACAGGCAGCTAACAGTAACCTTCTCCTTGTCTAGCCTAGTGAGTGGGACATCAGTGTGCCTGGCTATAGAGTCGCCTATTACTAATGCGTTAGGTATGTTATTTCGCCTTAAGGGCTGTGATTGTGCAGCACACTGATTTTTTGTTTTATGTGTTGTCTGGTTTGTGACAGGAGGTGCAGGTTTTTTGGGTGTCTGCTTTGGAGGTTGCGATGCTTTTGCAGGTTTTTTATTTAGAGCCTCCGAGTATGATTTCATGTATTTATGTGCATTTTTTGCCAGTGCTGGTTTAGTATGTCTGTGTGAGGCTGGAGGTGTGGTGCAAATGTTAACCATTCCCCTCATGACTGCCTGTTCCAGTCTTGGGTGGAGAGAGCTTAGCCTCCAATTCAGCTATATAATTGCATCTCTCACATATGTTAATGTTTTGTGGTAGGAGGAGAGGGTTGTCTGTGCCTCAGGATACCCAGGTTCACCAGCTGGACTGTAGAGTATACCTGAAATTGCCCTTTGGTCATGCCTGAATAGTAGGGTGAGCTGCTTTGTTGTTTGGTTGGTGAGGGGTGAATAATGAGCCTTGCCCTGCTGGGCAATCAAATATCTGGGTATACTACTGCTTGCTATTAGGTCTAAGCAAGTGCTGGACTGTAGGATGCTTTATAAGTACTTAGGTTGAGAGTTAGACTACTTTCAAGGGAAAAACTGAAGAGGAGACTTGGTGGAGCAGGGATATATTTAGCCCTAGTTAACCAGCGCTGCCCGGACATGCAAAACCGTGCAAATGGGGTTTTTACAGCAGAGAAATGAAAGAGATAGAAATTAGCCCAAAATGGCCTATAAACTACTAACTTCTGGGCTGGAACCACTCCTCCAGGGACAGATGGCTGCTCAAAGCTCTCTCTCTCACAGGTGAACAGAGAAACCTCCATCAATCCAAGTAAGGCATGGGAAACTCAGAAAATTGTAACACAGCCCTGAATTTAGCACTAGCCTGAAAACTGGACTATACTAGCTTAGAAAGGTGGGAAACAAGGAAAATTTTTTTTTTTGAAAAGATAAGGCAAAAACAGTAAGAGATACACTTAAAACAGCTTTAAACGACTACAAACAGTAAAAAATACACTTAAAACAGCTTTAGATGACTACAAGCTTTTAAGCAAATTACCCAATTAACCAGTAAAAAAATCTCAAAATTGAGACCTGTTCCTGTAGTCTTCAATCAGACAAGTTCTAACTGCACCCTCTTGCCACTGGGGTGCAGGGGAACCTTCTCAAAAAAAGAAGGCCTGGAATAGTGCTCAAGTTATACAAACAAAGCTAGATTCAGCAGGCCTGGATCTAGTCTATGCTGCAGCAAACAAGGCGCACCAATTTCAGTAAGAAACAGTTCAAATATGCATGCACTATAAGCCTTTAACCAGAAATTCCCAGCTCAGAAGGGCAGAGTCCAGCCTCTCCTCCCACAAGAGTACTGACCACGAACCTTCCTAAAGTAAAATAACTGGCCTGAAGCCCAAGTGCTTAAACCAGAACTAATACACTTTTAGAATAACAGACACTGAGCCTTCAATCAGCAGTTCCCAACTTAGAAGGATGTAAGCTACCTGTCCTGCCACAACAGTGCAGACCACAAACCTTCTTAATGTAAAACAACTGGTCTGAAGCCCAAGTGCTTAAACCAAAAGGCTTAGAATGATACTTACACCAAGCAGTAATAAATACAATTGAGTACTTTTAAGATGATGCAAAAGCAAAATAAAGTAATAAAGTAGGAAGAAACACAAATACAGTAAAAGCAGATGAAAAAAGTGCATTTTTTAAATAATCAGTACACTTAACTATGTTTCATACTGTTTGTATAGCTAACATTTGCTGCAGTATGTATTATTTGCTATTGCATGTATATTCAATTGTTCTTCATGTTCTCTGCTGCTCATTTATTGTTCTGTGGAGCTTTTCTCCCCACGCTTCTACTGAAAAAGGACCTGTGAGTAGTTGAAATTTCCTGTAAAAAAGTAAATAAATAACTAAAAATAAATAATCAAGTAAATGGAGTGGCTATGGGTGTTGCAATGGTCCCAAGTTATGCAATTTTTTTAATAGGCTGGGAAAGAGACTTTATTTCTAAGTCTAGCTTTATGAAATTCATTGTGTTTTATAAATATTTTATTGATGATTTATTTATATTATGTAGGGGAAGTAAAATAAATTGTTGAAATGTATTGATTATTTAAAACATGAGGGGTTACTGGTTTTTTACCTTCAAATAAAAAGAGTGGAGGAGGAGTAACAATACTCTTCCCTAGCAAATATACATTAATTCCCTACTCAAAACCGACATTCAACTTAACTTCTCCCCAGCCCCAGTACTAATCTCTATATTAAAACTTAACAAATGCAAAAAGATTTGCATAATTGTTCTGTATATTCCTCCAGGAAACAACATGCCAATATTAAAGAACATACTTGCCTGGACATCCCAAAACATAGATAATGAAACCATCATCCTAGGTAATGTAAACATTGATTGGCTAGACATTGCCCACAGCAACTCCTCAAAAAACATAAACGTTTACAACTTCTTCCAACTAACTGATGACATCACCAGACCTCATGAAAATAACAACTGGGGCTCCACAATAGACTAGATATTAGTGCCCCACCCTAACAATATCACCACTGCATGCATACTACCTGATATCATTAGTGACCACCACTCAGCATATATCCTACACAAATCTACCCCAAACTCAGGCCAACAACAATACAAATCAACCAGAAATTTAACTAAGTTCCAACCATCCATATTTAATGAAACCTTAGCTAAAGTAAATTGGGAATCCCTCAAATCCCTACCACTTAATGAGGCTGTTGAATTCTTTAACTCAGCATTCCTAGACATCCTAAATAGGCAAGCACCCACACACCAAAAATGAATATAACATAACCATGCAAGCTGGCTCTCAAAAGCCACCAAAGAAGTTATGTCCACAAGGGACAAAATCTGGAAATTGTGGCAGAAAAACAAAGATTCCTCAACTCTACTACAATACAAGCAACTCTGTAACCAGGCAAAGCGTCTAATAACCAGTGATAAAAAAGCCCACTACCTCCACCTACAAAGCCAACATAAAAATACCAAAAAATTCTGGTCCTTCATCAACTAACTATTATGCCCAGGTTCTCAAAGTAACCCATACCCTGACCCACACAAACCCCCCCGCCGATCTTGACACCCTCCAATTCCTACTTCATTGACACCATAGCTAACTTAACCACAATTTTTCCTACAGTTAATACCACCACCTCCAAGACAGCTAATGACCAAATCATCCTAGAAAACAAATCCACCCTCGACTCCAACCTAAAATTCTCCCCCATACCCACTGCCACAATAAAACAAAACTTTTACTTAAGCTAAAACCCTGTACTCTGGCCCCTGACAATCTACCCCACACTTCCTGCAGCTTGCTGCAAACTCTATAGCTTATCCAATCAGCATACTCATTAACAGATCGATTAAAGAATCCCTTGTCCTAGACATCGGGAAAAAGGATTCGTTCTCCCCTTACACAAAAGTGGCACCATACAGACACCACAAACTTTCAGCCCATAGCAATTCTCTCATCCCTGTCTAAAATACTGGAAAAATGCATCCATGCTCAACTCCTCAACCACCTGCTTGAAAACCAAATTCTATCACCCACTCACCATGGTTTCAGACCAGGACTCAGCACCACTACTGCCCTCCTCTCCTTCCTTGATACAGTTAACCAGGCACAGGATTCTGGCAAAATAATCGCTTCTCTTTTCCAAGAGCTGTCCAAAGCTTTCAATACCCCTCTCTAAACTATCCACCATCCACATTTCCCCTCCTACCCTACAATAGTTCAATAGCTATCTCTCCAATAGGCAGCAATTCACCAAATGGCAACAGTCTTACACTGTCTTCCTTAATACTTCAACAATGGTAGCTCAAGGCTCCATACTTGGTCCTCTCTTATTTAGCATCTTTATTAACAACTTTTACTCCACTCTCCCACAATGCTCAGTAATCCAGTATCAGTATACTGATGACTCTACAATAATATGCACTGCAAATTCCAGCTCTGAACTTGAGCAAATCACCCAGAATGCACTCCAGAATGCACTCACCTCTACTGAATCTTGGATGCTTAGCAATCATCTTGCCCTAAATCCGAAAAAAAACTAAATTAGTACTTTTTACCCCAGGAAAACCATTCCCCTAGATAAAAAAACTCTTCACTATACAAGCCCAAGACAATACCACTATAGAAGTTGTCCCACATACTAAATTACTAGGCATTATTATAGATGAAAACCTTAACTTTGACCTATACACAAACAATAACATCAAAAAACACACCAAAAGCTTGGTATGCTGTACAGGCACCAACACTTTCTTAGCCTTTCTACTAGACAAACCCTGGTCACCACCTTTTTATTACCATCTCTCCTTTGTGGTGCCCCTCTCCTCACTAATATCAACAATTCTATAAAATCTAGACTTGATATGTGTTATAACAGAATAGCCACATTTGCCACCAAGGCCAAATTCTCATCCCACCACTGTAACTCACTGAAACAATTAGGCTGGCTGGAAACCCCCCCTCTCTCATTCACCCAAATAACTACAGCACACAAAATAATCTACAGACCCAGAGACTGTCCCGCTCTCGCGACACTACTTGCAAAATACCAACCCAGCAGGCAACTAAGATCCCTGGTTTAGCACCTATGTCTCTAATGGACAAAGGTAACATATAAATGGCTCATCTCCCAGGCACATGCTTACACTTATCAAGAATATCTGAAATTGTAAGATATTTGGGATGCATGGCTAGGCTTAAAAAGGCCTTTGTGGTCATTAGCCTAGGAAACACCTATGAACCTATGAACCTAGAAGATCGGAAAATCATCTACTTCTAAAAGTAGAAAACCCACCTTACCTGCTGGTCATCTCCTCTCCTCTACTCCTTCACCATTGCCAAACTATGGAACTCACTTCCACCTTCTTTAGGAAACACAGACAGAACCACCACCCTCAAGCAACTCCTGAAAAATCATCTCAACTCTTCCTGACTAGGTACCTGCTCTATAACCTAACCTCTTTCTTCTCCTTATATGATAACTAAACTCCTGACTGATGATATTTTCTCCATATTTATTATTTTTTCATCATTTGTTGATACTGGTACAATAATGCTGATTAATATACCTCTCTGATTGAATTCTTCTGCCATCCAGCTAAATTCCTGCTTTTATGTATATATTCTGTATATAGTACTGCAATCAAACCAACTAGATTCCTGCTTTTATGCATATATTCTGTATATATTACTGTAATCACTATGTGTAACACTCCCCCAGATTTACTATTCCTCCGTGCAGGACTAGCTTAGTCCTGCATGGAGGCGGCCATTTAGGAGCAGGACGGCAGCGTGCCATGCATAGTAATGAGGTGCACTGCCTGAGCTCCTGGTCTTTCACGTAGCATATAAGAGTGCAGGGGCATGTGTGAGAGCAGAGAACAGCAGAAAAAGGTAAGAAATGAGCGAGACGCTCATAGGTGTCCGCATATCCCCACCAGCAGTCCCCTTGTGTACAACAGCAAAAGTATACATAAATAAAATGAACAAACCCTTTTATTTATTTTTTTAAATCCCATTAAAGCTAACCGTAGGTGCACAGGTGTGCCCACCGCTTAGCGATGGTTAATGCAGCTTAAATGGCTGAAGAGGATAACAAGGACGATATATGCAAATAAAGCACCATAGCAACATTGTAGTGGGCAGAGCATTCTCCTTACAAACAGGCATTCCCGGTTCGAATCCCACTACAGCACATTCCATTTTCCATGGCAAAGCAAGTTATGACTAATATTTATGTTGCATAACCCACTAAATAACATAATTTTATGAACTGGAGTACCGCAATAAATGCACATGTCAAGTTTCAGTGTCAGAATGAATAAAGCACTAGTAAGCAGGTTTAAGCACCAATAAGCAGTAGTAAGCATATTTAACCACTAGTAAGCAAGCTTAAGCCCGTTTGTATGGTGGTAAGCAATGCCTTCACTGGTTAAGCAATTCTGAAGCTAACTCTCTGTAAGCAGATGTAATGGCAGGTTAGCAGTGCTTACCATCACGCAAACCCGCTTACAAATGCTCAAAAATGCCTTAATCGCTCTGTATCCAATGACCCTTGTTCTGGCCATCAACAAAATAAACAGACATGCAGGTCTCAAACCCAGGATCATATGCACCATAGCCACAGTAGTTAACCGCCAAGCCATCACAGAAGTACAGAAGAATGAGGTATCAGCAAACAAGTCTTCACCATAGTAAAACCAAACTGAACCTGTGAAAGGAATCACTATGCATTCATATATGCCTTAACCCACTACATAACATAAATATGTGAACCGGAGTACAGTAGTAAGGCCAGAAGTCAGGTGTAATTGTAATAGAGTGTTGAAGTTCCCAATAAAACAAAATGACCCCATACAGTGTACATACACATGAGTCATGGGTATCAGGCTTACATATAAGTGTAATGAATAATAACTCAATGCCAAAAAGGAATTATAATGCAAAGTCTAATGTAAGCAACACTAAGCATTGCACAGGCCAGCTTAGGAGGTATAAGCAATGTGTAGGCCAGCTAACTCACTGTGCCCAGTGTTATACCCCTTTAAACAATGCCAACCCTAGGTAAGTAGGTTTGCCCATAGCCTAGCCTTTTCAAAACCGGCCAATCACGGAAAAGTGTGGGATATCAGTCCGACTTAAACCCAAGAAGTGGGAATACATCTCATAACTGGTTGTAGCTTCCTCTTGCAGACACAATGGCAGTAAGGGGAGAAGGTTTGTGCTTTTGGGTGCAGCGCAGGTGCATCCAGGAGTCAAGAGTCATGGCAAGACTGCTTGTCAAAGCCCATGATCAGAGACTGCTGCAGGGGCAGTACCAGGGCTCCCAATATAAGGAGGAGGCCTGAGACCGTCTCGTCCATGATCTCATCAGTGCCACTGGCAAACCCCGAACTGGTGAGCATGTCAGGCATCACTATGCCGACCTGAAGCAGCATAAGGAGGACCTCTTGGAGGAGTGGCTCCAAGAGGCTAGAGCAGCAGGGGATGCTCCAGTTGTGTGAAAGTATCACCCCAGTATGTGTACAATAATTGCCAGCTCGGGTATATCATGGATAGGTATGGCTAAATATTCCTCTTATGTCTCCCACAGCTGCAATGGAGTGGGCCGTGAACCAGAAGGCCCACATCAGTCACCAAGCGAGGTTGCGACATGAGGCAGGTCAGTAATACTCATGCATTTACTGTCATAGGAAATAAAATTAAAAGTAATAGTACATTAATTACCTGTAGAAAACCTGTATTGTTCAAGGCAAGTACTGCATACACTAGAGAATATGGCAGGAAGAGTCTCATATTGTTTGTATGTAAATAAACGTGTAATAGCCTGACAATAAAGGTCTAACTGCTGGACTGCATATGTATACCCTGGTATCATATGGTAATGTAGATTTGCAATGATGTAATAGTACTGTTGTATTAAGCACTGTTACCTACACCATGCATCATAAAGTGAATGTGTAGGAATGTCTATATATGACAGGTGTAATCCCCAGGGGCCTTTTAGTACAACTGAGAGACACATAGACAGTAAACATGGAAAATGCAGACAACAAAACCCAAATAGTGCATGCAACTGAGATGTGAACTGTTGTTTTTTTAGCACACACAGCCATAGTTCAAATCCTGCCAGTGGTAGTAGTCTGCATGCAGAATCATACCCCACAACTGCACATATATGTCAGGAATGTCCAGTAAAGTGGCCCATATCTGTTGCCTATCAACCTGTCCCCCTGGGAAATCAGTGGGATGATGATAGGCAGCAAACAGGAAATGTGGAATCTGGTACTGTGTGTGGGAACATTCAGGTAGTGCTAATAAACATTTCTCCCACAGGTCTGTCAGATATCTACACTCTGCCCAGAAATACAACAATGATACCCAGTACTGGTACTGTTTACATTGGTATTGTATGGCATTGCAAATGATGCAGTTGCTCTGAATAATGAGGCATTACACATCACTGTCGCCCACACTGTTCTATAACATATAACTGTTTAGGCAATCTGTATAAGAGTGTTGTAATACAAGGTCAGAATGCAAAAGCACAGGGGATTAATAAGACAGAAAGCAGATAGGAGATATACAGCAATATCTATATAGCAGACACATCTGTGATGGATAGTGTTTAAGTTCTAGCAGACGCAGCCATGGTCTGAATCCTGGGAGTGGAAGTAGGCTGCATACAGAATCATACCTCATAACTGTACAGATGAGGCCAGAATGTCTAGTATATGGGCCCATATCTGCTGCCTGTGCCCCTGCTAAGTTTGTGGGATGATCCCAGATGTTTAGCCAGCAAACAGGGAATACAAGTGATTGTAAAACGTCTATGAGAACAAACCTGGCAATGTAGCAACCCTCAAAACTGTTAGGAGAGTAATATTTTAAGTATGTCCTATCTACACTCCCATGTTGTCAAGCTGTGACCAGAGTGTGTACAGTAACAGAGTGAGATGTATGTGCATAATACTAATGTGTAATCTGGAACTCTGTGTGGCAACAGTCAGGTAGTGCTAACAAACATTGCTCCCACAGGTACATCAGATATGAACACTGTGCTGAGAAATGAAGACCATTGTAACCTGTGCTGGTACTGTTCACTCTTGTATTGTAGGGAATTGTGAGTGTTGCAGTTTGCCTGAATAATAAAGTATCACTGATCACTATCACTCACACTATGCTACATAATATAACTGTGTAGGAAAGCATATATATGTGTGTGTCAGGTCACTAAAGGTGGAAGAGGCCAGTATTCTAGATATATCCCGGCACACCAGCATGTGGGCAATACATGGCTAGAGTCTGTGCAGAAAGAGTTGGATAGCTATGTGCACAACATCACCACGGAATCTGGGAGTATGTGTAGAAACAGTTAGTTAGTGTTAACATACATTCCCTCCACAGGTATATCAGGTAAGTGGTGTATACTGCAGGTAAAACAAGTTCATGTGCAATGATGACAACAGCCATATCACTGTCCAAATTAAGGCTATAGGGTAGCGTAGTAAGACTTGTAAGGTACAGATAACAGCCCTGACTGGGAAAGTAATGTGGACTACAGGAATATACTAGTTGTTAATTGACATCTTTCTCTGCCCTCCACCATATCTCCAACAATAATCAACATACCCACCCCAACCGGTATGTAATGCCACCTATGTTCTGATAATGTCCAATTGTTTGATAAATATTTTAATAGTTCCCATGCATGTGCTACATTGACTTATTCCAACATGGGTGGCATGGTGCCATCAATGTACCTGCATGCTGTTCTTATTACCACTGTGGTCCAATATATGCATGTTTGCTATGCAAATGTTCCGTATCTGGTGTCTGGGTTAATGGGAATATCTATGCATGCTGCTATACGTAACCCTGGAATGTGTTGACTATTACTATCCCACATATGATGATGATATCTAAACACTATAGCATGTTTAGGAAGGCTGGTCACAGCAGATCCACCTGTCCCACCTCAGCTGGCCGTGGCACCAGGCACCAGCATGCCTGGGGCCCAACCTGGGACCACCCTGTCCATTGGTCCTGCACCACCTTCGGGTGGAACTGCCTCAGGAGATGGAGCTTGCCCCCGCCCCAGGAGTGGGTGTGGACAGGCAGCTGTCACTCATTGCCAGGTTGGGGTCGTGGTGCATAGAGAGATCAACCAGCAGTTTGGTGATCTGCTATGCCAGCTCAAGGGCCGCATGTTATGACTAGAGGGTCAACTTGGCTCTTCAACTCAGCCCCCAACACAGCCACCTTCAGGGCTGTGAAGGTGCAGTGATGACTGCCCATGGGTGGAGACCTCAGTCCCACTGTTTCCACTAGGGGGCTCATGGGCTTCCGCTTTCCCAACACCCCTCCCCATCAAGGTGTTTATCCCCACATGTGTCATATACCACCCCTGTATGCATCTTGTTTGTCTTGTCTGTTAACCTACCTAACCTACCTACCCAAAATATACCTCCTACCCCTCCCCAACATCCCACTCTCACCTTAAAAAAAAAAGGCAATCTGCTCCCACAAAAAAAATCTCACCCCATACATAGCTGTCCATTTGGCACACATGTCCACTGGACACAAGTAATCCAGTCTAACTGACATCACAACTTATTATTGTTGTCCTCACCCCCCACCCCCCGGGGTTTGAGTGTCCAAATCTACCGTCAAATTCAGTGTATATGCACAGCTGTTGCTGTAAAAGAAATAGGCAGCTATGCACCTTCCCTACACCCTTCCTGCACATCCCTGGCTAGTTTCTCTACTGTCTTTCCCTCTTTGTGCCCCTTTTTTCAACACTTTCCTATCAACCCCTTTTTTCTTTTCATTTAAAGAAATTAGCATCGGGGTAAGTGGGAGTAAGCACTTTTAAGCAGCAGTAAGCGGGTTTAAGCCTGTTTGCACGGGGGTAAGCAATGCCTACACTGGTTAAGCAATTGAGAAGCTAAATCAGTGTAAGAAACTGTAACCGGAAGTTAGCAGTGCTTACCTCCATGCAAACCAGCACAAATCCACTTACAACTGCTCAAAAGTGCCTTAATGACTCTGTATCCAGTGGCCCTTGTTCTGCCCAGCAACAAAATAAACAGCCTCTGCAAGGCTCGAACCGAGGACCCAGCAAACCACAGACAAAGTTATTTATCACTAACCTTTATCAGATATGCATAACCCTGATGTATTCACAAACACATCATCCAGCCCGGTCATTCAGCAGTACAGAGAATGTATTCCAACATGTAGATGTATATGTGTGTGTGTAAATATACTAATATCTAAACAGATACAACACATATATATATATATATATATATATATATATATACTTATCTAGAAATATATATGAACATATATTCATGCAAATGCCTACATCTATAGATATATATGTCTACATCTATATGTTTAAGTATATACAGCAAGTTATATATATATAAGCAGATATATATATGTATGTAGGTATATATGGACATAGTTATATATACATAAGCAGATATATATATATATATATATATATATATATATATATATATATATATATATATATATATATTTATACAGACATTCAGCTGTAGATAACAATGGGGAAATAACAAAAACATATATGTCCACACGCACCGTTAATGGGGTTGAGAGGCCCAAAAGATATACATCTTGTACGAATAGATATACCCCCCATAGCCAAACACTCCCCCTGCAATACACTACCAAGTGTTGCAGATCCCATAACCAGGACCAGACACAACATGGGCATCCCTAGGATACAAACCCAGCCACTGGGGATGCACAAGCCAGTGCATTTCTTTGTGCCGGTCCCAAGCACGGATAAATGGGGAGGGTTGCATCAGGAAGGGCATCTGGCGTAAAACTTGGCCAAATCATTCATGCGGACACCAGTAAATATTTACATACCGGATCGGTCAAGGCCCGGGTTAACAATGACTGCCAACAGTACTGTTAGCCAACAGGGTGCTGGTGGAAATTGGGCTACTGTTGGCCAAAGGAGGAGAGGAGGGGGAAGGCATGGCCGAAGACAGGAAGAGAGGAGAAAGGCTTGGACTGTGATAGCGCGGGTCGGAACTTTGAATGTTGGCAGTATGACTGGTATAGGAAGAGAGATAGCCAATATGATGGACAGAAGGAAGGTTGGTATATTGTGTGTGCAAGAGACCAGATGGAAGGGAAGTAAGACTAGGTGTATCGGAGGTGGGTTTAAATTGTTTTATCATGGTGTGGATGGGAAGAGAAATGACGAGATCAGACATGAGTCCCCGTGAACTATGATGTTTGCAGATGACATTGTGATCTGTAGTGAGAGTAGGGAACAGGTGGAGGAGACCCTAGAGAGATGGAGATATGCTCTAGAGAGAAGCAGAATGAAGGTCAGCAGAACTAAGACAGAATATATGTGTGTGAATGAGAGGGAGGATGGAGGAATGGTGAGGATGCAAGGAGTAGAGGTGGCGAAGGTAGATGAGTTTAAATACTTGGGATCAATAGTTCAGAGTAACGGTGAGTGTGGAAGAGAGGTGAAGAAGAGAGTACAGGCAGGATGGAGTGGTGTAGAAGAGTGTCAGGAGTGATTTGTGACAGATGAGTACCTGTAAGAGTGAAAGGGAAGGTCTACAAGAGGGTAGTGAGACCAGTTGTGTTATATGGATTGGAGACAGTGGCACTGACAAAAAGGCAGGAGTTAGAGCTGGATGTGGCAGAGTTAAAGATGTTAAGATTTGCACTGGGTGTGACGAGGGTGGACAGGATTAGGAATAAGTATATTAGAGGGTCAGCCCAAGTTGGAAGGTGTGGAGACAAAGCCAGAGAGGCAAGATTACATTGGCTTGGACATGTGCTGAGGAGGGCTGCTGAGTATATTGAGAAAAAGATGCTAAGGATGAAGCTACTGGGTAACAGGAAAAGAGGAAGGCCTAAGATAAGGTTTATGGATGAGGTGAGAGAGGACATTCTGGTGGTTGGTGTGACAGAGCAAGATGCAGAGGACAGGAAGAAATGGAAACAGATGATCCACTGTGGCGACCCCTAATGGGAACAGCTGAAAGAAGATGAGATGATATATATATATATATATATATATATATATATATATATATATATATATATATAGATAGATATAGATATATATATATATATATATATATATATATATATATATATTCACACACATATATATATATATATATATATATATATATATATATATATATATATATATATATATGTAACTACACATACACACGCAGAGGTATGTATAGTAAGATACATATGTAGTACATGCACACAATATGGAACAGCCACTATTCCTACAGTTACCACCTTACCAACTGGAGACTGTATGAGCCACCCATACAAATGACAATCATTGCCTGCAACATATACCCACAGAGAAATCAAAGGATATAACACCACACACGGACATCCATATAAACAGAGTAATGCAACTGTGAAACAGTTATACTAATACAGTAGTCTGGAAATGGCAACAAATGTTGCTGTCCAGGCCAAGGCCATCAAGTAGTACAATTATAATGACAGACTGGCCCACAGGATACCAAATAATCAACAGTAAGTAATGCAGATGTATAGTTCAGCAGCCTCTATCTACACTCTGTAGACAATCCCTAGGGTGTAAAGACCTCAGTTGACACAATGGGATGTAACTGTTACATAACAAGGCGCAACTGAACAACTGACACCATCACAAGCACACTGACAAACAGAACAATCTGTGTGGCAGGTGATAGTAGGCCTGCATTTAACCAAGGTGGATTGTATGGTAATGAACATCCATACACCTTAAGGCAGCTCACCCCTGATGGTCTTCAGGAATTTGGGCTTTCAGGTTTCTGTAGTGCTCCCATATACATATATATATATATATAGATATATGTATACATAGATATACGTATATGTATATATAGATATCTGTATATATAGCCATATATGTATGCACATCCTATGTGTAAAGATATGCCTAGTTATGTTGGTATATATGTACATATCAATAACTATATGTGCATACATATATATCTAGTCTGATATACCTACTACTGTCAATATATATGTAGATATACATACGTATATGTGCATATGTATCTCTATCTGTATATGTTTAGACATATATTGCTCTGTATATGTATATATCTGGGTGTTTATTTGTATCTCTATGTACATATACATATTCATCTATGTATGTTGATATGTATATGTGTATGTCTATATAGATATCTGGATAAGTATATGTACATATATCGTCACCATATGTCCTGAACATGGAGTGTAGACCTACCTGTAGTCCTAACTTCATAGTCCAAGGGGATGTCAGGTATGCTACTGTAATAGGGATTGTCTTCGCAGACATGGTGTGTGTGGGAATTCACATCTGCTTTTAACATGTGCGCCATTGGCTACTGACAGACATCCTAAGGACATCATAGTACAGTATAGTACCAGTGCTAGCACGTAATGCTCCTGTGGACTACAGCAGAGATAATGGCCAATATATGTGGACAGTCTGACACACCCTGGACAGTCCAAAGGTATACACATAACACGTTAGTGCAAGACATGTGGACCAATCCTGACAATGTGAATGTTAACAGTAATGTAGATGGGTATAACATGTAACTACTGGTATACATGTGCCCCCATAGGATATGTATTCACACAATCCTGTCTGTCCTGTCACATAATAACCGCTGGTACGGATGTGCCATGGCCAGATTCCACCCACTAGATATTGACATACATCTGTACAGCATCCCACTGCTCTGTCTAACATACATGACTGTTATGGTGGCCCAGCAGCAGTACATCTGGCAAGTATCTGGACAGTACCTCTCAATGGGTAAGTACACTAGGCTGCTAGGCATGTAAAAAAGCACTGTGCAGGCTACAGGCAGACTGGCTCAACACTGGCCTACATTTCCTATGGGGGAATGCACATGTACCTGCATATATAGCAGGCTCTACAGGCATGCCACAGCACAGAGTAACATACACCTGTGTGAAAGTGCATAACCACAACCAATGTGAACACAGCCAGAGCCACATATGGTATGCTAGAGTATTATTACAGTATATGGACTATCTGTTCAACACCAACCTCATATGCGTCACTCACACACCAACCCTACATATATTGGGCCACTACACAGTGTTCTCCGATGCCTGTGTGTGGTATGGGACATGTGCATGCATGGTCCTACAAACATATCAGCCAATAGGGTAACATACAGTGGAGCAGCAGGTAATATCAGATAGAACAGGACCAAGAAAAAAGACATCTACCAGTCTGTACACAGGCCAAGATACATATTAACAATACACACACTGACGACAATCACCATAAATACACAGACCTCACTACTGTCCACACAACCACAAAATGTCCAGGTTATGTCATCAAATATAACCCCACTATTCATAACATATGTTGCAGTTTGATATCTCACTGGCTTATTATCATATATGATGTCACTAATTATGGTGTACAGCACATATGCAGCCCTTACTGCATGACATATGTACACAGGGCCAATATTGACATGTTGCTGTGATAACCTCATACATTTACTGTTGTAACAGGGTTTGTTGCAACATATGTCCTATGAGGGATATGAAGTCAGTAACGCTCACGGCTGTCACCATCTACAGACTGCAATCCTCACACTACCTTCTGTAGTTCACAGATAGGTGCTCTGTGGGTAACACCTGAATCAAAAGGCACCACACTGGCCAGTCTGCAGATGACCCTATAGATGGGTGTTCCCTCATATACACAGCATTGACATGGCAGGTATGAAAACATGTAGGACAGCCATATCCACACATACCCTGTTAAACCAACATTACTCCAAATGTAGTATAGCAGCTTTTACAGTCTGTAGTCAAGTCAGGCACATCTCCCTTCTGTGTGTTGGCCTGTTTCCACAGTGTATGTTGTTAGAGGTAAATCCCCAATCCATCTGGGATGCTGTTTGCCAAACAACAGATCAAGTTCCTGCTCACAGTGAGTGAAAGGCCCAACACCAACATGATGTTCCTAGATATTGGTGTGTGTTTCTATGCAATTGGCTATGTGAATGTTACCACAGCTGTTCCACATGCATTCAGCTAGTGGAGGGCTGCAATTCGTGCAGAGGCCATCAGCTGATCCTGAGCATCATTTAAAATACACATGCTGCTGCCTAAGCAATGCAAGTGTAAGTGTCCACATCTACCAGAGAGGGAGTGAAAGAGGCAGACAGAGGTACAGAAAAGCCAGGGAGGGGTGGGAGAGTAAAACTTAAGCATGTTTGTGTCACACACATACCAGTACAGGTTATCAAGCCCCTGATGACTATGTGGTGCTATCACATGTCCCTGCAGTTAATGGATGCGCCACATAGGTTATATGTTGGGGAGCCCTCAGAGTGTATATGTGATGGTGAGTGACATCTGCAACAGGGATATGGTAGCTATGTGGTAGGTGTAGTACACATGCCTGTCCACATAAACAGGTGTCAGCGTCAACGCAGCCACACTCTCACAGGGATGCACACATATTGACACACTTGGCAGGGCCAGGAATACAACCCTTTACTAGTGGGATTGCCACAACACAGTACTGTGCAGGTATCACATGCACCACAGGGGTCATATGGAGGTTGTATGTGCAAAGGGTATGTGGAGGTGTCTGGCATCAGACAGCATACTCCAGTATGCCAATGGGGGTTGTAGTTATTTTGAATGTGGTCATACTCATCATACACCACACACACACAGACACTGGTGCCAGTACTGACATGCATGGGTGCACTGCTTCCCAGGTGTGTTGTGGTCGATGGTGCCAGATGGCTATACAAGGCTAGGTGATGGGTATACCTTGGCATCAGGCCACATGACAATGGTCTGCAATGTGGTTCAGGGGTGTAGTGTTTGGAGTTTCCCACACAGATGGGCATTGTATTCACCATCTGGTCACCTGGGTGACTATTGCATGTGGCCAATGCTGTGCATTGCTTGCCATGTATGTGTTCTTTAGTCCATGATATGAACAGTGTCTGGGATGAGCACACCTCCCACATGCATATACAGTGACATGTGGAACTGTACCTGGGGTGTCTGACCCATGTTGTGTAGACAGATTGTTATCATCAGATGTGCCAGTCCTGGCCTCATGTGGCAGAAACTGTTAATGGACAGCAGGTTGACCCTGCACCTACATTGATAGCATGATACCGGTATTCCCTGCTGTCAGTGGCATCTGTCCATACAGGGCTTGTGATTCAGGCATAGTATGTCCTTTGTGGGTCACATTTGATGGCACCACAGGTGTTGCAGGTGTCCATTGAGGAACATGGGGGAGGTGCACTGTTAGCATGTACATGCCTATTGGACTGATGGACAGGGTTCCATGCCCTCTGTAGCCCATTGCAATCACACTATGGTTACTATCAGTGGGAAATATGTAGGGTACTACCAACATAGCAGCTGCTGCCTAGGCAAGTGTGTGTGTGTGTGTGTGTGTGTGTGTGTGTGTGTGTGTGTGTGTGTGTGTGTGTGTGTGTATATGAGACATGGGTTAAGAGTGTTCCCTGGGTAATACAAGGGTTGCTAACATTGTTCAGCTGGCATAGATGTCACATTTAGGGATATGGATTTGCACCTCAGCCTCTCGGCTATTTCACATCTGTTATCCCTGTACGGTGGACATTTTGATATATACTTAGCCCACCACATAAGAAGTTTGCAAAACCCGCTCCACATTGAGTCCAGTTGTTACACACAATCACCTCCACACATGATACGAATGACAAACACAGATACACACACACCTGTCATGTCTGGGATTAGAACTCCTACCTAACTAGTATATTACACTACAGCACTACACCATTATAGGATGCACCATGGAGATTACTGGAGTACTCCTTCCCCAAAGGTGTATTTCACAGTGAATGACATCAGCAGGATTGCCAAAGTAAGGCATTTGAGTTGTACTGAGTGTGACTAGCGTAAAATGCATTGCTCCCTACACAGACTTAGCAACACACACAAAACATCCACAACTGCCTGTGTGGGAATAGAGCCCCTGCCAGAGTTCTATATCACACTACTGCATTATGCTATTATAGGATGCACCACAGGGATTGCTAGAGCGCCCCTTCCCCAAAGTGCATTTCACAGTGAATGACATCAGCAGGATTGCCAAAGTAAGGCATTTGAGTTGTACTGAGTGTGACTAGCCTAAAATGCATTGTCCCATACACAGACATAGCAACACACACAAAACATCCACAACTGCCATGTGTGGGAATAGAACCCCTACCAGATTTCTGCATCACACTACAGCATGATGCTGTTATAGGATGCACAGTTAATGACATCAGCAGGATTGCCAAAGTAGGGCATTTGAATTGTACTGAGTGTGACTAGCCTAAAATGAATTGCTCTCTACACACACACACACACACACACACACACACACACACACACACACACACACACACACACACACACACACACTTGCCAAGTCTGGGATTAGAAATCCTACCTAACTATTTTATCACACTACAGCAGTACGCAGTTATGGGACATGCTATGGAGATTACTGAGCTACAATCTTCCCAGAGGTGTATTTCTAGATGGATGACATCAGCAGCCTTACCAAAGTAGAGCATTTGAATTTTAGGGAAGGTGACTACCCTAAAAAGCATTGCTCCCTACAAAGACAGACACACACACACACACACACACACACACACACACACACACACACACACACACACACACACACTCACAAAGTTGCCATGTCTGGGATTGGAACTCCTACCTAACTAGTTTATTACACTATGGCAGTACACAGTTATGGAACATGCTATGGAGATTACTGGGCTACAATCTTCCCAGAGGTGAATTTCTAGGTGGATGACATCAGCAGCCTTACCAAAGTAGAGCATTAATTGTAGGGAGTGTGACTACCCTAAAAAGCATTGCACCCTACACAGACACAGACACACACACACATACACACACACACACACACACACACACACACACACACAAACACAGTTGCCATGTCTGGGATTGGAACTCCTACCTAACTAGTTTATCACACTACAGCTGTTATAGGACATGCCATAGAGATTACTGGGCTACAACTCTGCCAAAGGCATATTTCACAGTGGATGACCTCAGCAGGCTTGTCATAGTAGGGCTATGGGGAGGGCAGTGTGTGTGCATGGGCCACACCACATGCGGGCACACACAGGATCATATTCCACAGGTACATGTATACAGCTGCTAGATGACTACTTCCTTGTACAGTCATGTTCATAGGTTCATAGGTTGGTACTAGGCTATTGGCCCTAGGGCCTATATAAGCCTAGACATAACAAGTCCCTGGCAATTTCTTCCCACACTATTTACTTCCATGGACCCCTGTCTAGCAGGGCAACTGATGTGATCCCCAGGGTGAATTTCCTTTCTCCCATCCAATCATAAAGGTTCTTTTTGAAGAGGGCCAAAGAGGTGCTCTGCTTGACATGTATTGGCAGCCTATTCCAGAGTCTGGGGAGTCTCTGGGTCAGGAACCTATCCCTCCAGCATGTTTTGTTTATTGTGATGGCAAGGTTTAGATCCCTGGAGCATGTGGATTTGAGGGATTGGGATTTCTTTAAGTGTAGCATGTCCAACAGCTCTGGGTTTGACATGGCCTTGTATGTTAAGCAGAGATTGCCTCTGAGTAGACAATTTGCAACAGAGTATAGTTGGAGATTTTTAAGGCGGTCAGCATAGGGCATCTGCTTTAGACCTGTGATTCTTTTAATGAGGTATTTCTGTGGCCTTTCCAGTTGTTGCAGATGTCTTCAGAGGTACATACCAAATGGGGCGCTGTATTCTATAATGGGTATAATGAGGGATAAGTACAGTGGGACAATGACCTCCTTTTTTCCTGGATGAAAAGTCCTTAGTGATGATGTGTGCCACATAGAAGGATTCCTTGATTGTTGTAGCAATGTGGTTACCGAAGGTGAGACCACTGTCCACCTCTGTCCCTTAGTCTCTTATCACACTTTCAGTGTTTAGTGTACTGCCACCTGTGTGGTAACTCATGAGTACATGTTTTTTCCCAAAGGGGATAACTATACATTTCTTGGCATTGAGCTTGAGCCCATGGCTCTGGCACCAAGCATCTGTTTCTGTAAGGCCCTTTTGTAGAGTATCCACATAATTTGAGGATTCAGTAATGGCTCCCAGTTCGCAGTCATCTGCAAACTTTGTTAGCCAGAGTACCTTAGTGTTGGCCTGTACTTTAGAGTTGCTCAGCTAGCACTTGCACCACATAGTCTGTAATGCTGACAGATACCGGTGGCTAGTATCTACAGTGAGTGACATCTGATCCTCATGTGGTTGTGACCCTTTGGCTGTGTGCTGGGTGGGACAGGCCTGTATGGCTCCTTGTCACAGTCACCCTCTTCCACACATCTATGTATGTCTACCTTTGGCTTATTATAGTGTGTTGTCCTTAGATATATGTCTGTATTCCTATCCACTGTGTGTGCAAGGCATGAGTGATGCATACTGAGGAGTGTCTGCACTAACATCTGTGATTGCCAGCTAGCGATTGACAGCTAGCACTTGTATTCACATAGTCTATAATGCTGACAGATACCGGTGGCTAGTATCTACAGTGAGTGACATCTGAACCTCATGTGGTTGTGACCCTTTGGCTGTGTGCTGGGTGGGACAGGCCTGTATGGCTCCTTGTCACAGTCACCCTCTTCCACACATCTGTGTATGTCTACTTTTGGCTTATTATAGTGTGTTGTCCTTAGATATATGTCTGTATTCCTATCCACTGTGTGTGCAAAGCATGAGCGATGCATACTGAGGAGTGTCTGCACTAACATCTGCGATTGCCAGATATGTCTGGTCCACTGGTATTTGCAAACATGGCCTTCAAGTGAGTGAGCATGCCCAGTATGACCTTTCAGTATGTTATTGACTGACATTGCCTTAATTTCTCTGTGTGTGAGCATGCCCAGTATGCCCGTCTGTACTGAATGTGTGGATCGAGTGCAGGTAGTTTGTACTGCAGTGCAGACCTTTATGTTGTACACCTACAGGTAGCATACTGTTTCTGCAGGGTATCCATCAATCATTTGGCAATATGGGGACAAACTGTGCAGGGGATAGTGTGTACTGCAGGTGATTGTGTCTGTGCTGCTTCAGCTGCATGGTGCTGCTGTTAGTCGAGATATTCAGACATGTACTGTTATATACAGTGATGTTTCCTGTCCTCATGTACTGTCAGGTGGACATTCTTGCTCACAGTGATGTCTTGGAGGACAAGGGTGACTGCAGCTGTGTCTAGTATTGTGGGCAGACACCTAAGTATTAATGCTAAGTTAAATCATTCTGGAGGGGGAGCTGCAGACACTTGGTGCTGGGTTTGTGTATCCAGTTCAGCACGTTAGTACAGTACTGGCAAAGGATACCATACTTGCATGCCCAGCAGCATGATAGGGTGGGCTTATCTTGCTGTGGCAATGCCTCACAGCTGTATAGACTTACACAGGTAAGCCAGGGGCAGGGGTCATGGGTCAGGACATTTACCATATTGTGGTGTACGGGCATGTGTGTAGCCACCTATGTATGTGTTTGCAGCCAGGGATAGTGTTTGCACACAACTTAGTGTTGGATCCTGCACATTCCATGCTGCCCATGCTCCCACCCCCTGTTATTCTAACCTCTTTCGTACATTATGCATACATTCTCTGATACTTTCCCTAAGGGTATCACCCCATCACAGGTGTGCATTAGTGTTGGTCCACAGTTCATGCAGTGGGACATGGTGGACATGTACTGTGGTTTGTCCACATGGCCTTGCATATGGCTTATGTGGGGTGTGTTATGTTGTTATTTTGGTGTCCATGACATAACATGCATTGGCAATACGTGTGAGACACATGCTTTTGGCAGATGCCTGTGGGGCATTAGGTGTTGCTGCATGCCAGATGTGGCAGGTTGCTGCATTCTGTCAGTCCTACAGTCCCAGACCATCATACAGTATATTCCTCTAGGGTGACAGGGTAGGTGTGATGGGTGTTCATGCCAATACCTCCTAACAGTCTTGCTCAGGTGGTGTGGATGCTGGCAGGGCACTACCTACCACTAGGGACACACCTGCATGGGATACCTGCACTGAATGCTGCAGTCTTCCGCTATTGCCATATACAGGTGGGGACTTACTCTACCCATTCCCCACAGCAGGGATATGACCAGAGGGGTGACTGGTGACTGTGGGTTGTGTTTGCATAAGCTGGGTGCATGTGTGCTATGGACACTACTTGCATCTCACACATAGATATGCATTAAGCATTTCAGTTATGCTTGCATGTGCAGGTACCTCAGCTGTTTCCCAATACATCAGTCCTACCTCCGTTGTGATCTGCAAGTGTTTGGGCAGACTACACCAGTATCCCCTACTACAGGACCAAATAATGTGATGCATACCTGTATGTACATTTCAGAGGGTGTGTCCATTTCACAGTGACACAGTATATACTGTATGTCTGGGGTACTTTCCCCTGTGTACTGCTTGCATATGTAGACCAAAAGCCATGCCATATCAGTCTTTCAGATGGTGACACATATTACCACCATACATTTGCAATGGCTTACTGCTAGCTTGTGTTATACTAATGGGTATTGTGTACGGCACTGCAGGTGTGACGACTTGTCCCTGTCATCAGCAGTAGTGGGCAATGGCCACCAGGCTTACCTCAACATGCATACCTACCAACCATTCTCACGTGATATGAGACACACACCAACCTAACACACACATACCTGCATATTGTGCAGATGCTACAACCTATCCTGCTACCTTGGCCACCTCTGTGCATCTGTGCTCCACTGGTATTAGACCTACACATACATGTTACTACTTTCTACATAGGGTTGTGGGGGGGGGGCACACCTGACTGTTACGACGTGTGTACATCACATTGGGGAGGCACACCAGACTGTTACTACATAAATCAGTAGGGTTGGGGGAGCACACCTGACTGTTTCTACATTCCTACACAGGATTGGAGGGGCACGCTTGACTATATCTACATTTCTACACCTGATTGCGGGGCACACCTGACTGTTACTACATTTCTACATAGGATGACACTTGTACACATTTGCTATGACTGTATTGGCATGTCAGGTACTCCATTTAATTCTGTATTCTAACCTAGCATGCTGACTAGAGGCATACCAGTGTACTACAGATCTTAGTTTTGATTTGCCTATATATTAGTTTCTGACTTCCTACCCTTCAGAACTAACATCCCACTGACTGACCTGCTGTGATCTGTCTATGTAGGCCTGGGGGGGGGGTACCCATAGGCATCATCCAGAGGCCATAGCACAGCCTTTGTTTGTGTTTGTCTACACCTGTCCTGCTGGCTGTGACTGTTGTTGGGTATGTGAACCCCCCCTGACTATCATGTGTGAGTCACTTACCTTGTGGGTGTCCCAGTATTGAGGGTGATGCTGCAGGGCTGCCTATGTCAGATCCACATAGTACACTCCCTACACATGGGTGAACACAGGTAGTGTCATGTTTGGCATCAATTTTACTGTATGTGAGAGTCAGAGGGAGGTGTTATTCCCTGGGTCCCTCCAATGTCAGTGTATGTGCTATGCGTTGCCTCTTTGCCAAGGCCAGGGCATACTGGGCATGCCTCCTTCTGCCTCCTGGGGCAGGCACAGGTAGATCCTCCTCTGAGTCACTCTGTGCCTGTGCAGGCCTTGGCAATGGTGGGGGGATGTGTGGCCCTGCCCCATGCTGTTCCTGCTGCAGCTGTTTCCGCAGGATCATATTGTGTAGCATGGTACATATGATGACAATTTGGGTACATGTGGCTGGTGAGTATTGCAAGGCACCACTGGATGTGTCCAGGCACCAGAACCATGACTTGAGCATCCCAAACACATGCTCTACTATAATTCTGATCTGTGAGTGTGCCTCATTATGGAGTTCTTGTTCTGGTGTGTGCATTTCTGATGGGTGTCATCAGTCATGGCTCCAGTGCGTATCCAGCATCCCCCACTAGGTGACCGTGAGGGATGTCCCCACTGGCAAATCTCTGGTACAGTTGCATCAGATGCCAGATGTGGGAATCGTGATAGCTTCCAGGGCAGCCAGCACACACATTCATTATTATACACTGGGCATCACACACGACCTGGCAGTTGATGGAGGGGAAGCCCTTGCAGTTGATGTAGACCCTATCCCGCTCAACGGGTGGTGCTTTGATGCATATGTGCATGCAGTCTATAGCACCCACTACCTTAGGGTATTCTGCTATTTGTTGGAACAGTTGCATATTGATAGCCAATGCCTCACAGGTGTTGGGGAAATATACGTGCTCACCAACATGTGCTGACATGGCATCCAGGAACTGGTGGAGTACCCCGGATGCTGATGCCTGTGAGATCCCCTTCATATCCCCAGTTGGCCTTTGGAAGGTACCTGTAGCTAGTAATTTTAGGCCTACACATACTTTGGTATCCACTGGGATGGGCTCCCCTCTGTTAGTTCTGTGTGTGAGGTGTGGCCAACACAGCTCAACAATTTGCTGTAGGAGTTCCCTGTCCACCCTATAGTGCTCCACTATCTCCAGCTCATGTAGCCCCTGGTAGGTTACCCTGGGTCTGTACACTCTTCTCCATCTCCTCACTCTGGGTTGGTTGACAGCATTCACATCCTCACTACCCTGAGCCTCTTCCACAAGTTGTTGTATGATAGCTATTGCAGCCCCTATCATTTTGTTATTTTGATTGTTAAAAGCTCCCCGCTTGTATACACTGGTGATGTAGAGTGTAAGAAAAACCAGAGGGGAAGATGTTTGCATAGTTTATAGTAGTGTTCTGGACTGGGATGGTCTGCTGCCTGTGTAATTGGCTGATTCTGATACATTTCACCTGCCAGCTATGCTAGTTCTCCTTGATTACCTTCCTACTTCTGTTTTCCCTTCCCATTGCCTTCCTGTTTGAGCCCGGGGGCACACCATGCAAACACAGTGCTCAAATGTGCACAGAGCTGCTATTTCCTGGTTTAACTTTTTTTTTAAAACCTTTAAAACCCGGTGCGTGGCATGCATACCCTCTTAGGCAATGTAAAGATTGCTAGGCATTGTCAGATACACACCCTTGCTTAGTTGTGCTTAGCCAGGAGCAAACCTGAGCCACAGGGCTTCAATCCACTACAGTATGCCTGAGACACCCCCCCCCCATGATGTCAGCTAACTCCTAGGCTTGCACCAAGCTATTCCTACTCTTACATTGTTGGGACCTGACTAGCATGCTGGGGAAAACTGGGATATACTATAATTTCCCTCATTTGCATAGGATTGCCTGCTAATGCATAGTTGCATGTCTCACACTGAGCCTCCCCCCTTAGCATCCACTACTCACTGACCATGTTGTCTTCTGCCTGCCATTGACTTTCATGGCAGAATAGTGATTTTAGTTAGAATGCTTATTTTAGGTTTATTTTATTATCTCCCCTTAATCCCATTTGCACACAGCTGCCCTAGTCTTAAACAGCCGAGATCAGCTAAAAAAATATAAAAGTTGATTTTTTTTAATTTTATAGGGTGTTTGCAATGCCAATGGCCTTATACATGGCCATTGGCATGCTTCCTGACTGATATGCAACCTTTATTTGGAGATGTCACAGCTCCATTTTGGATTTTGCAGAAATGTACTCGGTTACTAACCAAGTACATTTCTGCAGATTGCACTAGTCCTGCATGGCCAGTTTCAAGCTTCCTGGATCGCAAATTCACCTCATTTGCATGGATTTCTCCTGCAAATGGGGGTGATTTGCATACAGGGGCTTAGTCCATGCAGGACTAGTGCAGGAGTGCTCCTGCACGCCCCTGCAGGCTGTTCCTGGATCGCACAGCAGACATATTGCTAGAGCACCTGCACTAATCCTGCATACCATGCAAGGCATGCAGAACCCAGGGGACTGTTTCTACTTCTGTACCAATTAATGTTTAACTTTTTTCTGTATATATGTTCTTGTCGGAGCTTTTCTCCCCAGGTCTCCTCTGAAAATGGGCTCTTTTAGGCCCAGTGGACTTTCCCAGTAAACAAATGCAATAAAATAAATAAATAAATAAATATGACTCTGCTTCAGTCAATTTACTTGATGGGATGGTTTATAAAATGGTGCTCCTTGCTAACCAGAGTGCTTAAAAAGGAGTTGCAAATGTCTATTTGACTTACAGCATCATGTAGTCTGCAAATTTAAAAAAGAATATAGTTAAAAGGCAGTTTATAATGATAAGTAGATTAACAGATGAAGAAGAAAGCGCTGCATTGGTAACTAGATTTTGTAGTAGGGGTCACCCTAGAGAATTAGTTGAAAATATGTCTCTAGATGTTAAGAGAAAACCAGGCACAAAGAATAAGCCCTTTATGTGAAAGGAGGTCACCACAAATAGTGCAAAAAGGGACTACAGAGTCTGCTTGGGTGAAGCAAGCATCAGAAGGGTTGTGAAAGACAGTCGGAGATTTCTTAATAATTTCCTTGATGTGAGTACAAAGATAGGGGTAGCTCCTGTTTTTGTGAGAAAAAGAGGTCATAATATGAAAGATATTTTTCAAGAAAGGTTAAAAATATTCTCAGGATCTCCCTTGAATATTAAGTACGGCATGTATAAATGTTTTGCTTGCATTTATTGCAAGTATATAAATGAAGATAGTTTTGTTGTTACAAGAGGATAAAGAATTTATGTTCCAGGAGTTTTACTTGTACATCAAAGTTTTTGTTGTATACTGCTGTATATGTGGATTGCAGTGCATTCTACACAGGCAGAACCACTAGAGAACTACATTTTAAAATATATAAACATCTTCATGATGCGGACGTTTGGAATTTGAGCAATGCTTTGGCAAAGCATGTTTATTCCTGCAATAGTTTGCACAAAAAAGATGTTCAATTTATTTCAGTGTCATCGATCATGTGAATAATTTTAGTAGCAGACCTGAAGCTTGACTGAGAAGAGTAGTTATGGCAATTGAAGTTTGAGGCACGTCAAATTCCAGGATAAAATGATAAATGAAATTTTAAAATGTATCTAAAGTGAAAGAGACTGAAGCATTACCATGTTTGAAGTCATGAGACTGATCACATGATTTTTGGAGTGCTTAAAGTGATTTTCTTTATTTATTCAAATCTTCGATGAAGTTCCACTAGAGGAATAAATTACTTCTTTGTTGTGAAAGTACATTAAATTATTTAAAATCATTGTTTTTCAGTTTTCATTCCAGAAGGTAGCCCATTGGGTCCTTTCACTTTATCCTGCCTTAAGGCAGCCAGTCTCATATCAAGTCCTCTCTCTTTGCCCTGATGAATGTCCACTACTTTCTGTACTGTGTCCTACCACTCTCTCACAGCATACATCCTCTCCATGCTTGTTTTTTTTTTTTTTTTTGCAAAGACTGAAGCAAAGAGATCATTCAGTACCTTTGCTTTTTTCTGTTGCTTTTAAGTTTACCTCCCAGATTCTTATACCTTGGCTAGTCCTGTCCAGCCCTCTCTCCTTTCTGTTGTGTATGTAAGAACACACTTGCTTCCATTCCAGATCCCTGCCACCTCACATTTTTTACTACTCTTACCACCAGCTGACCTTATTGTACTCTGCCACCCCATCACCCCCTCTTTGTCATCTTATTCCTATTTATTTGCCTCAAATTCCAATATAACCAAACTGGCCCTTTGATTTTATTTTTGTGTCTTCATCGCACAAATGTCCAAAGTCTGAATACTTAGTGGCTGTCCCATTCCTGGCTTGCTCATTCCTTCATTTCAGCTAGTCTTCCAACTCATTCTTGACTCCCTGAACCAGCACCACATAATCCACAGGTCTAAAATGCAACATCACCTTCCTATTTAGGTTCATAGGTTCATAGGTAGATACTAGGCTATCGGCCCTGGGGCCTATACAAGCCCAGCCAAAAAGGTACCCTGGCTTTTGCCACCCAAGAAAATTATTTTCCTGTGCCACTGTTGAGCAGAGCCACACAGGTGATCCCCAGGATGAATTTCCTATTTCCCATCGAATCATCAAGATTTTTCTTGAACAGTGCTAATGAGGAGCTTTGTTTGATATAGATAGGTAGTTTATTCCAGAGTATGGGAAGTCTCTGGGACAGGAATCTTTCCCTCCGGCATGTTCTGTTTATTGTGGTGACAAGGTTTAGGTCCCTAGAGAGCGTGTAGCTCAGAGGGATTGGGATTTCTTTAAGTGGAGCATGTCCAACAGCTCTGGGTTTGACATAGCTTTGTATGTTAGGCAGAGATCACCTCTGAGTAGACGATATGCGACAGAGTAAAGCTGGAGTTTTTTGAGATGGTCTGCGTAGGGCATCTGTTTGAGGCTGGTAATCATCTTTGTGAGGCACTTTTGTGACCTTTTCAGTTGTTGTAGATGTCTTGTGAGGTACATACCAAAAGGGGCATTGTACTCTATAATGGGTCTAATGAGTGATGAGTAGAGGGGGACAATGACCTCATTTTTTCTGGATGAGAAACCTTTTGTGATGAGGTGTGCCATGTAGAAGGATTTCCTGACTACTGTGGCGATGTGATTATCAAAGGAGAGACTACTGTCCACCTGTGTCCCAAGGTCTCTTATCACACTTTCGGTGTTAAGTATACTACCGCCTATGTTGTAGTTCATGGGTACAAAGATTTTACCAAAGGGGATGACAATGCACTTTTTGGCATTGAACTTGCGGCCATGGCTTTTACACCAGGCATCTGCCTCAGTGAGGCCCTTTTGTAAGATGTCCACATCATTAGGAGTTTCGATTATGGCTCCTAGTTTGTAGTCATCTGCGAACTTCGTCAACTTTAAACTATAAAGTAGTATGAATACTTTGGCTAATGATGACTTGACTGGGCATCCATGACCATTTCTTTATTTGATAGGACTGCACAGATATTTTTGTTCATACAGGTAAAGTCCTATAATAGCTGGTTTAAGCTCCAAGTCTTCCATATATGTATATCTATATATATATATATATATATATATATATATATATATATATATATATATATATATATATATATATATATATATATATATATATATATATATATAGATATATATATATATATATATATATATATATATATATATATATATATATATATATATATATATATATATATATATATATATATATATATATATATATATATATATAGATATATATATAGATATAGATATGTATATATATATATATATATAGAGAGAGAGAGAGAGATGTAGATAAATATATAGCTAGATGCACACACATTTCTTCTTTCTTCTTCTTCTTCTTCTACTACCTTGTTTTCTGTGTCATCTTCTTGCATTGTTCATATTCAGGCCATTTCAAAAACAGACTTTTTGTCTCATGCTCTGTACCTTGTTGTGGCATGGGTACTCTATTTAGTTTCATTGCATGATGGTAATATCTGTGCAGCTGAATTATGTGTTTTAATTATATGGACATTTGAACTATGTCATAGGGTACCTTTCTTCTTATTTTCCACAGTTCATTGTACCTGTCCTTGGGGAATCATGGAAACTGTCACATTATTGTAAGTGATTCACATTAAAAGTATTTTCAAAAAGATAAGTATATTGTGATCGAATGTTGATTTCCATTGTTTTTCTTTTCTGAAATAATAGTCTTATGACAGACATCTACCATTTGACAAGAGTCCCAGATCCTGTTTCACCAAGGTAAGGAGTTCCCATTTGTTCTAACTAGTGTTTTTGGTAACATCTCAGAATGTGCAAGTACCAGTTTCTAATCTGCAGGGTGTTATTCTTTCCTCACAGCTATAAAAACAAAGGAATCAGTATATTTAAGTAAGGGAGTACGGGCAGCAATGCCTACCATAAGGGGAGTGCAGAGAGACTTACCTCTGCAATAAATGATTGTTCTTTGCATTTCACCCACAGGTTCTGAGAGTTTGTTTTCACTGGGTTTAAGACATAAAGAATACATTTGTCAGGATGTGTAGTGATGTCTTACATTAAATCAACCACATACCCGTTACTGCATTTTTATGTGCTTTTTGTCCCCATGACTGGCAGCCATCAAGCCTCCACTAGTCAGAATTGGTCAATATCTTCTCCTGCACCAAGGATTCTGGTCACTACTGGTGCAAAAGCTGTCCAGATGAGTTGTCATCCAAGTAGCTATGACAGTCCTTTGTGCCCTTGCTGGCATGCCTGTACTGAGAGCATTAATGGTCTCACTCCACCCCTGGCAGGGAGATATATGATCTGCATCAATGTGGAGGCCCACAACACACTGTCAAAGTAAGTCCATGTTTCCACACACCTGTGTTGAAGGTTACCAGTAGGCAGTGACAAGTGAGCTTAGGACCTGCTCTCAGACAATGTGTTTGCATCATCAATCCTCTTCCAAGGGATAACAGTTGTGCATAACTGGCTCCTGCACACATTCCTTCCCAAAATGGGATTACCCATTCTCCCCTGCTAGCCCTCTCAGATACATAAGCCACTAATCGGGTGAAGGTCACCTGGACCATAGGTGTGTCTTTTTCCCCTTGCAGCACCAGAGCTTGTTATGCTCTATTTTATCTTTAATGATCATTATCACAAAAAGTCCTCATTAACTCGGAATGGCTGCTTAGTTCATCCTTATTGTAGTTTTGGAGTTATGTAGTGTATGGGATTCATCCTTACTGTAGTTTTGGAATTATGTAGTGTGCAACATTCATCCTTACCATAGTCCTGGAGTTATGCAGTGTGCAGGATTCATCTTTATTGTAGTTTTGGAGTTATGTAATATGTGGAATGTATCCTTATTGTAGTTTGGAGTACTTAGTGAATGGGATTCATCTTTACTGTAGGTTTGGAGTTATGTACTGTGTGGAATTCATCCTTACTGCAGTTTTGAGATACGTAGTGTGCAGGATTCATCTCTACTATAGTTTTGGAGATATGTAGTATGCCAAATTCATTCTTACTGTAGTTTTGGAATTATGCAGTGTACAAGATTCATCCTTACAGTAGTCTTGGAATTACGTAGTGTGCAGGATTAATCTCTACTGTAGTTTTGGAATTATGTAGTATGTGGAATTTATCCTTACTGTAGTTTTGGAATTATGCAGTGTGCAGGATTCATCTTTATTGTAGTTTTGGAGTTATGTAGTGTATGGAATTCATCCTTACTGTAATTTTGAGACACGTAATGTGCGGGATTCATCTCAGCTATAGTTTTTCCTTCCCAAAATGGGATTACCCATTCTCCCCTGCTAGCCCTCTCAGATACATAAGCCACTAATCGAATCGGGTGAAGTGGACCATACCATATTTTGTGTCTTTTTCCCAGCAGCACCAAGGCTTTATTTATGCTTTTTATCATCTAATCATCATCATTATTCAAGTCCTCTCATTAACTTCAATGGCTGCTTAGTTCATCCTTATTGAAGTTTTGGAGATATGTAGTATGTGGGATTCATTCTTACTGTAGTTTTGGAATTATGTAGTGTACAAGATTCATCCTTACTCTAGTCTTGGAGTTATGTAGTGTGTAGGATTCATCTCTACTGTAGTTTTGGAGTTATGTAGCATGTGGAATTTATCCTTACTGTAGTTTGGAGTACTTAGTGAATGGGATTCATCCTTATTGTAGTTTTGGAGTTATGCAGTGTGCGGGATTCATCCTTACTGTAGTTTTGGAGATATGTATTGTGCAGGATTCATTCTTTCTGTAGTTTTGGAGATATGTAGTATGCGGGATTCATTCTTACTGTAGTTTCTGAGACATGTAGTGTGCAGGATTCATCCTTACTGTAGATTTGGAGTTATGTAATGTGCAGGATTCATCCTTTCTATAGTTTTAGAGTTACACAGTATGCAGGATTCATCCTTACTGTAGTTTTGGAGTTACATAGCATGCAAGATTCATCCTTACTGCAGTTTGCTGTTATGTAGTGAGCAGGATTCATCCTTACTATAGTTTGGAGATATATAGTATATGGGATTCATCCTTACTGTAGTTTTGGAGTTATGTAGTGTGTTGGATTTATCCTTACTGTAGTTTTGGAGTTATGTAGTGTGCAGGATTTATCCTTACTATAATTTTGGAGTTATGTAGTGCATGGGATGCATCCTTACTCTAGTTTGGAGTTACTTAGTGAGCAGGATTCAACCTGACTGTAGTTTTGGAGTTATGTTTACGTCTATCGAATCATGACTTATTGATGCACAACTTATGCTAAACTTCAAAAAAACTAAACTTTTACTTTTTCGACAAAACCATCAACATTGACTTCAGAATCCTGGCTAAAGATGGCATAGAAATTGAACTAGTGAAAACAGCCAAACTACTAGGTTTAACAATAGATAGATGATAAACTCACATACTAACTGCAACTCCAAAACCCATTTCAAACAAGGTAAACTATATCGCCACAATCTCTACCTGGATAAATATACCAAAATAAAACTAGCCAATACCCTACTCATCTCCTTCCTTTTATATGGTAGTGCCATTTTTACTAATCTGCATGCAACCATTTGTAATAAATGATAGTCCTGTTATAACAAAGTAGCCAAATTCGCCACACTGTTCTTATCACTGCCATGCCATCACCAAGCTAAGATGGCTAAAGTTTTCCTACCATCTACAATACACCCAATTAACCTTAGCCCACAAACTAATTTTTAAACTGAATGACTGCCCTGCCCTCAACTCAATCCTACAAACATATACCCCCACTTGAACATTAAGATCTTCCTGTAAACTGATGCTTACTGTAACTAAACCCAACAAAAGAGCAGGAGAATGTCTGCTCTCCCATACCATAGCTAGGTTATGGAATAACCTTCCATTTAAATTAACCCAAACTGGCCACCCAAAATCTTTTAATGTAGCCCTAAAAACTCGTTATCTAGACAATCCATCCTGCATCTGCATCAGGAGCAAACCAACTTAAACAGTATATTGCCCCAAATACTAAGATGACAATATACATATATACATATATATATATATATATATATATATATATATATATGTATATATATATATACAGGATACTATAATCTTACCAAAGAAAGTATTGTTTCATACTCCTTGCTTTTTTCTAATGATGTAACATTGCAACTAATTGTAAATTTCTTTCTAGTTTCAGTTTAATGTAAATCCTAAAAAATGTAAATTGTAATATGTTTTTTTCTCTCCCTGTTATATCTCTAATACTTTTAAATTGAATTTTAAATATTGTCTTTCTTTGCATTTGCTTTGGATCTTTTCTCCTTGGGCCTCCACTGAAACTAGGTCTCTGACACAGTGGACTTTCCCAGTCAACAAATGTTAATAAATAAATTAATAACCAAATAAAATAAATATATAGTATATCGGATGCATCCTTACAGTAGTTTGCTGTTACGTAGTGAGCGGGATTGATCCTTACTGCAGTTTTGGAGTTATGTAGTATGTGGGATTCATACTTTCTGAAGTTTTGAAGTTATGTAGCATGCAGGATTCATCTTTACTGTAGTTTGGAGTTATGTAGTCTATGGGATGCAGCCTTACTGTATTTTTGGGGTTGTGTAGTGCGTCGGATTCATCCTTACTGTAGCTTTGGAGTTATGTAGTGTAAGGGATGCATCCTTACTGTAGTTTACTGTTACGTAGTGAGCAGGATTCATCCTTACTGTCGTTTTGGAGTTTTGTAGTGTGCAGAATTCATCCTTACTGTAGTTTTGGAGTTATATAGTATGTGGGATTCATCCTTTCTGTAGTTTTGGAGTTATGAAGTGCATGAGATGCATCCTTACTGTAGTTTTGGAGTTACATAGTGAGCAGGATTCATCCTTACTGTAGTTTTGGAGTTATGTAGTGTATGGGTTGCATTCTTACTGTAGTTTGCTGTTACGTACTGTGCGGGATTCATCCTTACTGTAGTTTTGGAGTTATGTAATGCACAGAATTCATCCTTACCATAGTTCTTGAGATATGTAGTGTAAGGGATGCATCCTTACTGTAGTTTTGGAGTTATGTAGTGTATAGGATGCATTCTTACTCTAGTCTGCAGTTTTTTAGTGTATGGGATGCATCCTTACTATAGTTTCCTGTTACATAGTGAGTGGTATTCATCCTTACTGTAGTTTCCTATTACGTAGTGAGCAGGATTCATCCTTACTGTAGTTTTGGAGTTATGTAGTGTATGGGTTGCATTCTTACTGTAGTTTGCTGTTACGTACTGTGCGGGATTCATCCTTACTGTAATTTCGAAGTTATGTAACGAGCAGAATTCATCCTTACTGTAGTTCTGGAGTTATGTAGTGTAAATGAGTCATCCTTACTGTAGTTTTGGAGTTATTTAGTGTATGGGATGCATCCTTACTGTTGTTTGCTGTTATGTAGTTTGCGAGATTCATCTTTACTATAGTTTTGAAGTTATGTAGCGTGCAGAATTCATCCTTACTGTAGTTTTGGAGTTATGCGGTGTAAAGGAGTCATCCTTACTGTAGTTCTGGAGTTATGTAGTATATGGGATGCATCCTTACTGTAGTTTGCTGTTACGTAGTTTGCGGGATTCATCCTTACTGTCGTTTTGGAGTTTTGTAGTGTGCAGAATTCATCCTTACTGTAGTTTTGGAGTTATATAGTATGTGGGATTCATCCTTTCTGTAGTTTTGGAGTTATGAAGTGCATGAGATGCATCCTTACTGTAGTTTTGGAGTTACATAGTGAGCAGGATTCATCCTTACTATAGTTTTGGAGTTATGTAGTGTATGGGTTGCATTCTTACTGTAGTTTGCTGTTACGTACTGTGCGGGATTCATCCTTACTGTAATTTTGAAGTTATGTAACGAGCAGAATTAATCCTTACTGTAGTTCTGGAGTTATGTAGTGTAAATGAGTCATCCTTACTGTAGTTTTGGAGTTACATAGTGAGCAGGATTCATCCTTACTATAGTTTTGGAGTTATGTAGTGTATGGGTTGCATTCTTACTGTAGTTTGCTGTTACGTACTGTGCGGGATTCATCCTTACTGTCGTTTTGGAGTTATATAGTATGTGGGATTCATCCTTTCTGTAGTTTTGGAGTTATGAAGTGTATGAGATGCATCCTTACTGTAGTTTTGGAGTTACATAGTGAGCAGGATTCATCCTTACTATAGTTTTGGAGTTATGTAGTGTATGGGTTGCATTCTTACTGTAGTTTGCTGTTACGTACTGTGCGGGATTCATCCTTACTGTCGTTTTGGAGTTATATAGTATGTGGGATTCATCCTTTCTGTAGTTTTGGAGTTATGAAGTGTATGAGATGCATCCTTACTGTAGTTTTGGAGTTACATAGTGAGCAGGATTCATCCTTACTGTAGTTTTGGAGTTATGTAGTGTATGGGTTGCATTCTTACTGTAGTTTGCTGTTACGTACTGTGCGGGATTCATCCTTACTGTAATTTCGAAGTTATGTAACGAGCAGAATTCATCCTTACTGTAGTTCTGGAGTTATGTAGTGTAAATGAGTCATCCTTACTGTAGTTTTGGAGTTATTTAGTGTATGGGATGCATCCTTACTGTCGTTTGCTGTTATGTAGTTTGCGAGATTCATCTTTAATATAGTTTTGAAGTTATGTAGCGTGCAGAATTCATCCTTACTATAGTTTTGGAGTTATGCAGTGTAAAGGAGTCATCCTTACTGTAGTTCTGGAGTTATGTAGTGTATGGGATGCATCCTTACTGTAGTTTGCTGTTACGTAGTTTGCGGGATTCATCCTTACTGTAGTTTTGAAGTTATGTAGCGTGCAGAATTCATCCTTACTGTAGTTTTGGAGTTATGTAGTGTATGAGATACTTCTTTACTCTTGTTTGGAATTACATAGTGAGCAGGATCCATCATTAGTGTAATTTTGGAGTTATATAGTATGTGGCATTCATCCTTACTATAGTTTTGGAGTTATCTTGTGTATGGGATGCATCCTTACTGCAGTTTTGGAGTTATGTAGTGTGCAGAATTCATCCTAACTATAGTTTTGGAGTTATATAATGTGAAGGATTCATCCTCACTGTAGTTTTGGAGTTATTTAGTGTATGGGATTCATCCTTACTATAGTTCTGGAGTTATGTAGTGTATGGGATTCATCCTTACTGTAGTTTTGGAGTTATGTAGTGTATGGGAAGCATCCTTAATGTGGTTTGCTGTTACATAGTGAGGGGGATTCATCCTTACAGTAGTTTTGGATTTATTCAGTGCACAGGATTCATCCTTACTGGAGTTTGGAGTTATGTAGTGTTCAGGATTCATCCTTACTGTAGTTTTGAAGATATGTAATGTTTGGGATTCATCCATAGTATAGTTTTGGGGTTGTGTAGTGTGTCAGATTCATCCTTACTGTAGTTTTAAAGTTATGTAGTGTATGGAATGCATCCTTACTTTAGTTTGCTTTTACATAGTGAGCAGGATTCATTCTTACTGTCATTTTGGAGTTGTGTAGCGTGCAGAATTCATCCTTACTGCAGTTTTGCAGTTATGTAGCATGCAGGATTCATCCTTACTGTAGTTTTTGTAGTTATGTAGTTTATGGGATACTTCTTTACTCTAGTTTGGAGTTACATAGTGAGCAGGATTCATCCTTACTGTAGTTTTGGAGTTATGTAGTGTATGGGATGCATGCTTACTGTAGTTTGTGTTACATAATGAGTGGGATTCATCCTTACTATAGTTTTGGAGTTATGTAGTGTACATGATTTATCCTTACTGTAGTTCTGGAGTTATGTAGTGTGTGGGATTCATCTTTTCTGTTAGTTCTGGAGTTATATAGTGTGCAGGATTCATGCTTACTGTAGATTTGAAGTTATGTAGTGTTTGGGATTCATCCTTAATGTAGTTTTGGAGTTATGTAGTGTTTGGGATTCATCCTTACTGGAGTTTTGGAGTTATGTAGTGTCTGAGATGATTCCTTGTTGTAGTTTGCTGAAAAAACTGCTTGAAACCACCACGAAATAAATCCAACAGCATTTAATGATAAAAACACTAACAGAAACAAGTGCTTTCACGCAATAAAATTGCGCTTCTTCAGGTTACAATTTCACAAAAATTTTTCTGGCTTTTATACCAAACCATTGGTTGCAATTAATCAATTAATTCAAAAATCAACACATTATTAAGATAAAATTCATCAAAATCATTTTAACAACCTAAAGTTCCACTTGGAAACAAGATACATTATTTATGACATTTGTATTCTCAGTTGTTAATCATAAATTAAGATCACATTCGCAAGCTGTCAACATGGAATACATAAAATATCAATAATTGATGGTAACGTGCTTCATTAATCATTTTCAAGGAAGTGATGCCCATATTTAGAAAACGCTTGCTCAGAGCTTGACATTGCTTGTAGGTCACAATTCCAAGTTAAAGAACAAAACCAATGTTATTTGTTATTCATAATCATAGATATAAAAGTCATAAAGCTATATAATATTAAAGCAGCGGAGCAAAGCATGCACATAAAATAGAACAAAATGAAATGAAATATAATAATCATAAACAGACATTACTACCAAAAATGCGAGTAACCAAAATCTACACCGGTGTATTCCACAAAGCATTTACAAAGGTCTTTACTCATAAATGGAGACCTGCTAACACAAAAAAGGTGGTTGATTAAAAACGCTTATGAGCGTAAATAAAACAAAACAAAATAGACCAGCCATCGTCATCTTAGTTATATTAACAGCACATATATAACTGTAATGCTACGTGTCACTAGCACCCAAAACATGCCAAAATCGTCATGTTTACTTGTGTAAGCTTTGTGCAAACTACATTAAACAAAACAGTAAACTAAAATAGATGATAAAAATGAAACAGCGGACACCAAACAACTGAATCCACAGTACATTGGTGCCTGCAAGCTCCATTACATTTCAAAGGGACGCTATTTGCTGATCAAAACTAAAATCTATAATAAACAAATCTAAAATTAGGATTTAATATCTATAGGAAGACGATAAAAATATATATTTATTATGAAAACATTAAATAACTAATCTGATGAATAACAATACATGTAGAAGACAACCATGATACTAAGAAATATATATATTATATATAAAAAGACCCTTTATGTCATTAATATCACAAAAGTGTCTATACTAAAACATTATTATCCAAGCCAAAAGTCGACACCAAATGAGACCATTAGAGGCGCATTTTCCAATCAAATCCAAATTAAAATTGCGACCAAAGTAATTATACATAAGGTCTACGTGCATAGAGGTGCATATAATGCATAAAGGTTTCTTCTAGCAATAATTAATTACATTAAACATTATGTCAATATCATCATCTAAATAGAAATAAAAACCGAAGTCATACAGCAATTTAAACCCAGGTGGTTCCATAACAGTATATGATACCTAGACAATTTATCAATCATATCCAAATAAGATAAAATAAAATAACATTTCATTGTAACGGAAGTATAAGCAGTAGATGTTATACAAAATACATGTTATCACTAACGAATGAGGAATCATATTTAAGCACCATAGACTTATGTTGTTGTAGTCGCTCACCCTAAGTAAGTCATTGAACTTTATAAAAAAGTCCTAACTACAAAGTAACAACAATGCCATACATACTAACTGTTTTCATTAACATATAGCATAGTAAAATAAATCAATTAAGTGGGTCCTAACAGGGCTGGCCGGAGATTGACTACCGTGTTCAAACCAGGTGGTATATGGGCTTTTAATCTTAGGATCCACCTTAACTCAAAAGTTTCCAAGGTGTTCATATGATCACCCTCCCTTCTATTGGGGTCTATTATTTGCAAAACCTGGAACACAAAACTATGTTTAGGGTGAGTAGTACAATGCAAAGCCAATGCATTGGTAGGATTATTCCTTCTTATATTGTAGACGTGGTTATATATCCGATCTCTTAGTCTCCGCGAAGTTAGCCCCACATAATAACTGTCACAAAGGTTACAGGTAGCTAAATAAACAACATTTCTGGTATTACAGTTTGCATAGAACATAGATTTTATGCTCAATTCAGCACCTGGGGCAATAAAGCCACATTTCTTAGTAATATAACAACAAAGGGAACATTTTCCACATGGAGAAGTGCCTGTTTTTAATTGAGACCTAACATCAGTGGGTGTAATAACTAATTTTTCTTTACATAATAGCCTTTTCAGATTCATGCAGTTCATATATCTAAAAGCTGGTTTCTCACTGACAATTTCCAGGATCGCTACATCTGATAGTAAGATCTTCCAATTATCTCTCACTATATTAATTAGGTACTGCACATCACTAGTATATTTTATATCATATACAACTTTATTAGCCATGTTTTTTGTGGATCTATAAGGCTTGAAAAATTTTTTAGTCTGAGAAGTAGTATTATCAAACATAGATTTCATCACGTCATCAATCAACCTCACTGGATAGCCCCTATCCATAAAATATTTCTTCTGAGTGTCAATTAATTTAAGGGCATCCATTCTATCACTACATATTCTAAGTATCCTGCTCATCTGATTCTTTACTATATTCTGAAAAATATGACGCGGATGTAGGCTGTCATACTGGAGAATCCCATTCCTCCAGCAGGATTTTCTATAGAGAGTAGTTATTAGTTCACATTGAATATTTTTCTTAATGGTAATATCCAAGAAGTTTATATTATGCTTGGAAAACTCATGGCTAAATTTAAAAAACAAAGTAGTACCATTCATATAGCTAATGAACGAATTAAGAGTAGCTTCATCCCCATTCCATAATATTAGAATGTCGTCTACGAAACGTCTGTATATAACGACATTGGCAAACCTGGGATCATTAAAGATGAATTCCTTTTCCCATTCAAGGACAACAAGATTAGCATATGTGTTAGCACAGGGGGTGCCCATGGCCACCCCCCATGTTTGTGCATATGCTATGTTGTCATAAAGAAAAATATTATTGTTCAGGACGAGATCCAACAAACAACATACATTCATAATTTCACCATTGTCAATATTTAGTTGTGTCATATGAGTTCTTATTGCATTTATACCATATTCATTGGGGATGTTGGTAAACAGACTCTCAATATCTAATGTTACTAACAAGGTATTATCTGCTATTTTACTTGTTACCATATTCAATTTCAAGTCATCTAGCAATCTAAAAGAGTCAAGCAAAATAGTGGGTACCTTCTTCACAAGTACTCCCAGTTTAGTTTGTATATATGAGGATGCATTATGAGTTACCCAATGATCACCTGATACAATGGGATGTAAAGGGGGTGGATGCTTGCCCTTGTGTAACTTGGGCAAACCTTTGATAATAGGTATCAAAGAAAATTCTATCAACAAAAAATCATAAAGAGACTTGTCAATGGATCTAGTCATTAGCATGTCATATAATGTATCATGGACATATTGTGTTATAGACTCTTGTTGTAGTTTGCTGTTACATAGTGAGCATGATTCATCCTTACTGTATTTTAGGAGTTCATGTATTGTGCAGAATTCATCCTTACTGTAGTTTGGAGTTATATAGTGTGCAGAATTCATGCTTACTGTAGATTTGAAGTTATGTAGTGTTTGGGATTCATCCTTAATGTAGTTTTGGAGTTATGTAGTGTTTGGGATTCATCCTTAATGTAGTTTTGAGTTATGTAGTGTATAGGACTCATCCTTACTGTAGTTTTGGAGTTATGTTGTGTATGGGATGCATCCTTACTGTAGTTTTGGAGTTATATAGTGTATGGGATGCATCCTCACTGCAGGTTTGGAGTTATGCAATGTGCAGGATTCGTCCTTACTGTAGTTTTGGAGTTATGTAGTGTGCAGGATTTAGCCTTACTGTAGTTTTGGATTATGAAGTGTGTGGGATTCATCCTTACTGTAGTTTAGAGTTACATAGTGAGCAGGATTCAGCCTTACTGTAGTTTTGAAGTTATGTAGTGTTCGAGATTCATCCTTGCTGTAGTTTTGGAGTTATGTAGTGTGCGGAATTCATCCTTACTGTAGTTTCAGAGTTATGTGGTGTAAGGGATTTACCCTTACTCTAGTTTTGGAATTTTGTAGTGTATGGGATTTATCCTTACTGTAGTTTTGGAGTTATGTAGTGTGTGTGATTCATCCTCACTGTATTTGTTTTAGTTATGTAGTGCATGGGATGCAGCTTTACTCTAGTTCTGGAATTGCATAGTGAGCAGGATCCATCCTTACTGTAGTTTTGGAGTTATATAGTATGTGGGATTCATCCTTACTGTAGTTTTGGAGTTATGTAGTATATGGGATGCATGCTTACTGTAGTTTGTGTTACATAATGAGTGGGATTCATCCTTACTATAGTTTTGGAGTTATGTAGTGTACGTGATTTATCCTTACTGTAGTTCTGGAGTTATGTAGTGTGTGGGATTCATCTTTTCCTGTTAGTTCTGGAGTTATATAGTGTATGAGAATCATCCTTACTGTAGTTTTGGAGTTATTTTGTGCATGGGATGCATCCTTACTGTAGTTTGGGATTTACATAGTGAGCAGGATTCATACTTACTGCAGTTTTGAAGTTATATAGTGTTTGGGATTCATCCTTACTGTAGTTTGGAGTTAGGCTCCAGAAAGGCTCATCCAGACTCTGCTACACTTTGCTGTGAAGGAAAGGTTAGTTTGCTTTTATTTGTTGTATTTTGTATTACTTTATTGCCTTTTTATATTTTGAATACTGTGGTTTGTTTTCTTTACCTTGTGTTTTACTTGCATTCTGCTTTAACTGCATATTAAAACTTCAAAAGAGACCACAGCTCTGTGTCAGAAATTTTTTCCCGCCCTCTCACCCAGTTACAGTTGTGTTGTTAAATACCGCTGTCTTTATAGTTGCCTGCCAATCATGTTAATCTGACCATATATCTCATTTCCTCTCTGCTTTCACTGGCTTGTGTGAGTAATCACAAAATCATCATTTTTGAAATCCCTCCCCTTCAGCTATTTAAATTTATTGGCCATCCTACTGTGTTCCATAGTACCAGAATACAAAAGTGACCACCCCTTTCAATCCATCTTGCTGTTTTAAAAATAGTAACTCTCCACTAAACCTTAACTTTTTAAACAGGTAAAACTTAAGTTCCTACTTTCACATCTAACTTCTCTAGTGCACACTGCAGTGTGCATTTTTTTCATCTTACCTTTAACCATCCCTGTGATTAGCACTTGCTCTAATACCTGCTGGAAAGCACTAGGAAACTTTCAACTGATACAAGCACTCAATTCTCCTTGTTAATAAGGAGAAATTAATCATAGGCACTAAACAGCCTATATTTGCAAAGAACCTTCTAAGGTAAGGGAAAACAGCTCCTGTACTTTACAAAAAAAAAAAAAAAGCACCAAACCAGGCATGTCCAAGGGTCAGCTTCTAGTGATTTCTCCTGTCCACCTGGTGAATCTGGGCATACTGGGGCAATGCAGCAATTGCCTCATGGACACAGACAACCCTCTCCTCCTACCACCCAACACTACAACCTGTGAGAGATGCGCTTACATAGCCAAAATGGAAGCAAAGCTCTCTCCACCCAAGATTGTGCTAGACAGTCAAGAGGAGAAGGTTAACACCCACACTACACCTCAAGCAACACATAGCCCTTCTAAACCCACAACACCAACACCCACATATAGCAACACTAAATGCACATATGCAGAGGCCCTTAACTGCAACCTGCCCAAGCAACAAGGACCTCTGAAGCTGAAATGCAAACAAACACCAATCACAACCAAAGTGTCACATAGCTCACAACACCAGTGTGCCACCCAGCAACAGCCCCTAAGGCAAGACAATGTACCTAACACTTTAGTCATAGGTGACTTTATAGTCCGGCACACTGATGTCCCACTCACCAGGTTGAACAAGGAGAAAATTACAGTCAGCTGGCTGTTGGGTGCTAGGATCTGCCACATAACACATGCACTCAAGTCACTCCACAACAAGTACAAATATGTCTCTGTCATTGTCCATGTTGGAGTGAATGACTTGAGATGTACCTCCCTGGACTACATGAAAAGAGACATGGAAGAGCTCTTGGATCATGTGGCCCAGGCAGGTATGACTCTAGCCTAGCACCACTGTAACACGTACAAGCATGAAAAATCTAAAGGTAATGCTACTCAATGCTAGAAGTCTAAACCTCAAAATGCACTCTGTCGAGGCACTCCTAAAAATGGAGAACATCGTTATCTGTGCAGTAACTGAGACCTAATTCAAGGTTCCAGAGAGCACCCCTGCAATACTAGGCTACAACTCTTACCACACATTTCAGCCACCAAACCAGGACCAAAACACTAAAGGTGAAGGAGTGTCAATATTCACCAAGGATATTCACACCACCAGGCTAGTTGCTCAACACAATGCGTCTGAAATTCTCCAGGTGCAACTCACACTAGGTAAGACTGCAATCCAAATTGTAGCTTGCTACAGATCCCCCACCATGTCCCAAGATTCTCACTACACCTTTCTAAACATACTGGAAAATATTAAGATAGAACCAAACACCCTAACACTGGGTGATTTTAACTACCCTGCCATTAACTGGGAAAACTGCTTGTGTACCAACACCTTTGCCCAACGGTTCTTGGAATTCATAAATTCCAATGCCCTGGATCAACTAATCCATAGTCCCAACAGGGGCTCCAATATTCTAGACCTGGTCATTACCAACATGGGAAATCAATGCTCCACACCTATGGTCACCCCCTCGTTAGTCAGGTCTGACCATAAGCTAATCACCCTTAACATCAACATGCCACCCCACCCCCCAGTAAGGAAACCTCCATAAAAACTTCTCCAAAGCCATCTTCATGCTACTCAAGTCAGACATGACAAATATCATGACACCCATGCAGACGGGAACTGAAAGTTCAACTGCTGAATCCTACACTAAGGCACTGTATGAGCACATACACTCACGTGAATCGTGCCATCCCAAATAGAACCAAGATGCTCTCATCCAAAAAAAGGAAGCTAATCTGGTGGTCCCCTGCCATAAACAAACCTTACAACAAAAGGAAGAAACTGTTGCAGAAAAGTGGAAAATCCCACAATGCAAAAAACTCCCTTACCAGCCTCAGTAAGAAACTGAGATCCCTCATAAAATCCTCCAAAGCTAGTTATGGAAATAAAATTGCCAAAGATTTCAAAGACAACCACAAGGCATTCTATAACTATGTCAAGAATCTAAATGTCAATGCTCAGATCTGCTCTGAGCTAAAACAGAATGGCATTAAATATACTGGTCCCAAGGATATTGCCAATATCCTGGCAGATTGATTCAGTGCCAACTTCACCCCCCCCCACCCCTTAAATGGCCCATCTCAATACCAGAAGATTGCCAAATTCTGGTAATAATGACCACACAGGTAAAAAACCCACTCTCTAAAGCTAAGAATACAGCATCCATGGGACCAGATGACATCCTGGGCTGTGTACTACATGAACTACAATATGAACTGGCACCTCACCTAAGTGTCATGTTTAATCATAGCCTCACCTCAGGTTTCGTGCCCACTGAGTGGCGCAGAGCTACAGTTATCCCACTCCACAAGGGGGGATCCACCTTGGATACCGGAAACTCCCGTCCCATCAGTCTAATGAGCCTTATCTGCAAGGCCTTGGAGCATATTATCATGGAACTTATAAACAAAGACATTGGCAACCTTCAAACACTGGACCCCTTCCAGTTTGGGTTTGTGAAGGGCCGATCTTGTCTCCTGAACCTGATTGACTTCTTCAAATCAGTCTCCAGAGCCATGGACAAGGGTAAGGTGGTTCACCTTGCCAAGGCCTTTGACACCATCCCCCACTCTGGAATCATAGATAAACTTACTAAGCTGGGCATTAATCCCTACATCACCCAATGGGTTGCTAACTGGCTTACTGATAGAACCCACACTGTAAAAGTAGCCAACTCCAAATCCAGCTCCAGACAAGTGACAAGTGGAGTACCGCAGGGTTCAGTCCTGGGACCGCTCTTGTTTGGCATCTACATCTCTGAAGTACAGGCCAACGCTAAGGGACTCTGGCTAACAAAGTTCACAGATGACTGCAAACTGGGAGCCATTATTGAATCCCCAAATGATGTGGATATTCTACAAAAGGGCCTTACAGAAACAGATGCTTGGTGCCAGAGCCATGGGCTCAAGCTCATTGCAAAGAAATGTATAGTTATCCCCTTTGGGAAAAAACATGTACCTGTGAATTACCAGTGGCAGTACACTAAACAGCGAAAGTGTGATAAGAGACTTAGGGACACAGGTGGACAGTGGTCTCACCTTCAATAACCACATCACCACAACAGTCAGGAAATCCTTCTATGTGGCACACCTCATCACTAAGGGCTTTTCATCCAGAAAAAAGGAGGTCATTATCCTACTGCACTCATCCCTCACTAGACCTATTATAGAATACAATGCCCCATTTGGTATGTACTTTTCAAGACATCTGCAATGACTGGAAAGGCCGCAGAAATACTTCACTAAAAGAATCACAGGCCAAAAACAGATGCCCTACACTGACCGCCTTAAAAAACTCCAGCTATACTCTGTCGCATATCGTCTACTCAGAGGCGATCTCTGCTTAACATACAAGGCCATGTCAAACCCAGAGCTGTTGGACATACTACACTTGAAGAAATCCCAATCCCTCAGAGCCACATGCTCCAGGGATCTAAACCTTGTCATCACAATAAACAAAACATGCTGGAGGGATAGGTTCCTGACCCAGGGACTTCCCAGACTCTGGAATAGATTGCCCATACATGTCAATCAGAGTGCTTCTTTGGCCCTCTTCAAAAGGAACCTTGATGACTGGATGGGAGAAAGGAAACACCCCGGGGAACACGTCAGTCGCCCTGCTAGACAGGGGTCCAAGGAAGTAAATAGTGTGGGAAGAAATAGCCAGGAAATTGTTATGGCTAGGCTTGCATAGGCCCTAGGGCTGATAGCCTAGTACCAACCTATGAACCTATGTAGTGTGTGAGATTCATCCTTACTGTAGTTTTGGAGTTATGTAGTGTGCAGGATTCATCCTTACTATAGTTTGGAGTTACATAGTGTGCAGGATTCATCCTTAATGTAGTTTTGGAGTTATGTAGTGCACGGGATTCATCCTTACTGTAGTTTTGAAGTAATGTAGTGTTCAGATTCATCCTTACTGTAGTTTTGGAGTTATGCAGTGGGCGAGATTCATCCTTACTCTAGTTTTGGAGTTATGTAGCATATGGTATGCATCCTTACTGCAGTTCTGGAGTTATGTAGTATAGGGATTCATCCATACTGTACTTTGGAGTTATGTAGTGTACAGGATTCAAACTCACTGTAGTTTTGAAGTTATATAGTGTGTGAGATGCATCTCTACTGTGGTTTTGGAGTTATATAGTATGCAGGATTCATCCTTACTCTAGTTTTGGAGTTATGTAGTGTACAGGATTCATCCTTACTTTAGTTTTTGAGTTATGTAGTGTGTGGGATTTATCCTTACTGTAATTTTGGAGTTATGTAGTGTATAGGATGCATTCTTACTCTAGTTTAGAGTTACATAGTGAGCAGGATTCAACCTTAATGTAGTTTTGGAGTTGGGTAGTTTGCAGGGTTTATCCTTACTCTAGTTTTGGAGTTATGTAGTGTGTAGGTTTCATCCTTCCTGTAGTGTGCTGTTATACACAGTAAGCGGGATTCATCCATACTGTAGTTTTGGAGTTATGTAGTGCATGGGATGCATCCTTACTGCAGGTTTGGAGTTATATAGTGTAAGGGATGCATTCTTACTGTAGTTTGCTGTTACATAGTGAACAGGATGCATCCTTAAGTAGTTTTGAAGTTATGTAGCATACAGGATTTATCCTTACACAGTTTTTGAGATATGTAGTGTGCAGGATTCATCCTTACTGTAATTTGGAGTTACATAGTGAGCAGGATTCATCCTTACTACAGTTTTGGAGTTATGTAGCATGCAGGATTTATCCTTACTGTAGTTTTGGAGTTATGTAATATATGGGACGCATCCTTACAGTATTTTGCTGTTAAATAGTAAGCAGGATTCGTCCTTACTATAGTTTTTGGAGTTATGTAGTGCATGGGATTCATCCTTACCATACCGTTGGAGATATGTAGTGTATTGGATGTATCCTTACTCTAGTTTTGGAGTTATGTAGTTTGTGGTATTCATCCTTACTGTAATTGTATAGGTATGTAGTGTATGGGATGCATCCTTACTGTAGTTTGTTGTTACTTAGTGTGCAGGATTCATCCTTACTGTAGTTTTGAAGTTATGTAGCGTGCAGGATTTATCCTTACTGGAGTTATGTGGTGTATGGGATGTATCTTTACTGTAGTTTGGAATTACAGAGTGAGCAGGATCTATCCTTACTGTAGTTTTGGAGTTATTTAGTATGTGGGATTCATCCTTACTCTTGTTTTGGAGTTATGTAGTGTATGGGATGCATCCTTACTGTGTTTTTTGAGGTATGTAGTGTGCGTGATTTATCCTTACTCTAGTTTGGAGTGATGTAGTGAGTGGGATTCATCCTTACTGTAGTTTTGGATTTATGTAGTATGCGTGATTCATCCTTACTGTAGTTTTGGAGTTATACAGTGTGCGTGATTCATCCTTACTGTAGTTTGGAGTTACATAGTGAGCGGGATTCATCCTTACTGTAGTTTTGGAGCTATGTAGTTTGAAGGATTCATCCTTACTGTAGTTTTGGAGTTTTGTAGTAAGCAAGATTCCTCCTTACTGTAGTTTTGGAGTTATGTAGTTTATGGGATGCATCCTTACTGTAGTTCGGAGTTATGTAGAATGCAGGATTCATTAGTGTAGTTTTAGAGTTATGCAGTGTGTGGGATTCATCCTTACTGTAGTTTTGGAGTTATATAGTATGAGGGATTCATTCTTACTGTAGTTTTGGAGTTATGTATGTATGGGATGCATATTTACCATCATTTGCTGATACATAATGAATGGGATTCATCCTTACTACAGTTTTGGAGTTATGTAGCATGCAGGATTTATCCTTACTGTAGTTTTGGAGTTATGTAGTATATGGGATGCATCCTTACAGTAGTTTGTTGATAAATAGTAAGCAGGATTCCTCCTTACTGTAATTTTGGAGTTATGTAGTGCACGGGATTCATCCTTACCATAGCTTTGGAGATATGTAGTGTATGGGATGCATCCTTACTCTAGTTTTGAAGTTATGCAGTTTATGGTATTCATCCTTACTGTAGTTGTACAGGTATGTAGTGTATGGGATGCATCCTTACTGTAGTTTGCTGTTACATAGTGTGCATGATTCATCCTTACTGTAGTTTTGAAGTTATATAGCATGCAGGATTTATCCTTACTGTACTTTTGCAGTTATGTGGTGTATAGGATGTATCTTTACTGTAGCTTGGAATTACTTAGTGAGCAGGATCCATCCTTACTGTAGTTTTAGAGTTGTATAGTATGTGGGATTCATCCTTTTTCTACTTTTTGAGTTAAGTAGTGTATGGGATGCATCCTTACTATAGTTTTGGAGTTATGTAGTGTGTGTGATTCATCCTTACTGTAGTTTGGAGTTACGTAGTGAGTGGGATTCATCCTTATTGTAATTTTGGAGTTTTGTAGTGTGCAGGACTCATCCTTACTCTAGTTTTGGAGATATGTAGTGTAAAGGAGTCATCCTTACTGTAGTTTTGGAGTTATGTAGTGTGCAGGATTCATCCTTACTTTAGTTTTGGAGTTATGTAGTGTATGGGATGCATCCTTACTGTACTTTGCTGTTATGTAGTGAGCAGGATTCATCCTTACTGTAGTTTTGGAGTAAAGTAGTATGCAGGTCTCATCCTTACTGTAGTTTTGGAGTTTTGTAGTGCAGAGGATTCATCCTTACTGTAGTCTTGGAGTTACATAGTATGTGGGGTTCATCCTTACTGTAGTTTTGAAGTTATGCAGTGTTTGGGATTCATCCTTACTGTAGTTTGGAGTTATGTAGTTTGTGAGATTCATCCTTACTGCCATTTTGGAGTTATGTAGTAAGGAGGATTCATCCTTACTGTAGTTTTGGAGTTATGTAGTGTATGGGATGCATCCTTACTGTAGTTTGGAGTTATGTAGTATGCTTGATTCATCCTTACTGTAGTTTTGGAATTATGTAGTGTATAGGATGCATCCTTACTGTAGTTTTAGAGTTATGTAGTATGTGGTATTCATCCATACTGTAGTTTTGGAGTTATGTAATTTGCAGGATTCATCCCTATTGTAGTTGTTTAGTTATGTAGTGTATGGGATGCATCTTTATTCTAGTTTGGAATTACATAGTAAGCAGGATCCATTCTTAATGCCATTTTTGAGTTATATAGTGTGCAAGATTCATCCGTACTGTAGTTTGGAGTTATGTAGTGTATGGGATGCATCCTTACTGTAGTTTGCTGTTACATAATGAGCAGGATTCCTCCTTACTATAGTTTTAGAGTAGCATGCAGGATTTATCCTTACTGTAGTTTTGGAGTTATGCTGTGTATGACATGCATGCTTTCTGTAGTTTTCTGTTACGTAATGAGCGAGATTCATCCTTACTATAGTTTTGGAGTTATGTAGCATGCAGGATTTATCCTTACTGTAGTTTTCGGGTTATATAGTGTATGGGATGCATCTTTACTGTACTTTGCTGATACGTAGTGAGTGGGATTCATCCTTACTGTAGTTTTGAAGTTATGTACTGCTCAGGATTCATCCTTACTGTAGTTTGGAGTTATGTAGTGTGTGAGATTCATCCTTACTGTCATTTGGAGTTATATAGTAAGCAAGATTCATCCTTACTGTAGATTTGGAGTTATGTAGTGTATGGGATGCATCTTTACTGTAGTTTGGAGTTATGTAGTATGCATATTCATCCATACTGTAGTTTTAAAGTTATGTAGCGTGCAGGATCCATCCTTTCTGTAGTTTTAGAGTTACATAGTGAGCAGAATTCATCCTTACTGTAGTTTTGGAGTGATGTTGTGTATGGGATGCATCCTTACTGTAGTTTGCTGTTACGTAGTGAGCAGGATTCATCCTTACTCTAGTTTTGAAGTTATGTAGCATGCAGAATTTATCCTTACTGTAGTTTTGGAGTTATTTAGTGTATGAGATACATCTTCACTCTAGTTTGGAGTTACATAGTGAGAAGGATGCATCCTTACTATAGTTCTGGAGGTATATAGTATGTGGGATTCATCCTTACTGTAGTTTGGAGTTATTTATTGCATGGGATGCATCCTTACTATAGTTTTTGGAGTTAGATAGTGTGCAGGATTCATCCTTACTGTTGTTTTGAAGTTATATAGTGTTCAGGATTCATCTTTACTGTAGTTGTGGAATTATGTAGTGTGTGGGATTCATCCTTACTCAAGTTTTGGAGTTATGTAGCATATGTTATGCATCCTTACTGCATTTCTGGAGTTATGTCATATAGGGATTCATCCATACTGTAGTTTTGTAGTTATGTTGTGTACAGGATTCAACCTTACTGTAGTTTTGGAGTTATATAGTGTGTGGGATGCAACCCTTCTGCAGTTTTGGAGTTATGTAGTGTGCAGGATTCATCCTTACTGTAGTTTTAGAGTTATGTAGTTTGCAGAATCCATCCTTACTGTAGTTTTGAAGTTATATAGTATGTGGGATTTATCCTTACTATAGTTATCTAGTGTATGGGATGCATCCTTACTGCAGTTTTGGAGTTATGTAGTGTTCAGAATTTATCCTTACTCTAGTTTTGGAGTTTTATAATTTGAAGGATTCATCCTTACTGTAGTTTTGGAGTTATGTAGTGTATGGGATTCATCCTTACTATAGTTCTGGAGTTGTATAGTGTATGGGAGTCATCCTTACTGAAGTTTTGGAGTTATGTAGTGTATGGGATGCATCCTTAATGTAGTTTGGTGTCACGTAGTGAGGGGGATTCATCCTTACTGTACTTCTGGAGTTATGCAGTGTGCAGGATTCATCCTTACTGGAGTTTGGAGTTATGCAGTGTGCGGGATTCATCCTTACTGTAGTTTTGAAGATATGTAATGTTTGGGATTCATCCTTAATGTAGTTTTGAAGTTATGTAGTGTGTATGGTTCATCCTTACTGTAGTTTTGGAGTTATATAGTATGCAGGATTAATCTTTACTGTAGTTTTTTGAAGTAATGTAGTGCATGGGATGCATCCTTACTGTAGTTTTGTGGTTGTGTAATCTGTCATATTCATCCTTACTGTAATTTCGAAGTTATGCAGTGTATGGGATGCATCCTTACTGTTATTTACTGTTAAATAGTGAGCAGGATTCATTCTTACTGTCATTTAGAGTTAAGTAGCGTGCAGAATTCAACCTTACTGCAGTTTTGGAGTTATGCAGTGTATGGGATACTTCTTTACTCTTGTTAGGAGCTACACAGTGAGCAGGATCCATCCTTACTGTAGTTTTGGAGTTATATGGTATGCGGGATTAATCCTTACTGTAGTTTTAGAGTTATGTAGTGTATGGAATGCATCCTTACTGTAGTTTTGTAGTTATGTAGTGTGCAGGATTCATCTTTTCTGTAGTTTTGGAGATATATCATGTGCAGGATTCATCCTCACTGTAGTTTTGGAGTTATGTAGTGTGTGGGATTCATCCTTACTGTAGTTTTGGAGTTATGTAGTGTATGGGATTCACCCTTACTGGAGGTTTGGAGTTATGTAGTGTATGGGATGTATCCTTCCTGTAGTTTGCTGTTACGAAGTTAGCAGAATTAATCCTTACTGTATTTTAGGAGTTGTGCAGTATATAGAATTCATCCTTACTTTAGTTTGGAGTTATGTAGTGAGCGGAATTCTGTAGTTTTGGAGTTATGTAGTGTGCAGGATTCATGCTTACTGTAGTTTTGAAGTTATGTAGTGTTTGGGATTCATCCTTAATGTAGTTTTGGAGTTATGTAGTGTATAGGATTCATCCTTACTGTAGTTTTGGGATTATGCAATGCATGGGATGCATCCTCCCTGTAGTTGTGGAGTTATGTAGTGTGCAGGATTCATCCTTATTGTAGTTTTGGAGTTATGTAGTGTGCAGGATTTAGCCTTACTGTAGTTTTGGATTATGAAGTGTGTTTGATTCATCCTTACTGTAGTTTAGTGTTACATAGTGAGTGGGATTCAGCCTTACCATAGTTTTGAAGTTCTATAGTGTTTGAGATTCATCCTTGCTGTAGTTTTGGAGTTATGTAGTATGCGGAATTCATCCTTACTGTAGTTTTGGAGTTATGTGGTGTAAGGGATTTACCCTTACTCTAGTTTTGGAATTTTGTAGTGTATGGGATTCATCCTTACTGTAGTTTTGGAGTTATGTAGTTTGTGGGATTCATCCTCACTGTATTTTTTTAGTTATGTAATGTATGGGATGCTTCTTTACTCTAGTTTGGAATTGCATAGTGAGCAGGATCCATCCTTACTGTAGTTTTGGAGTTATATAGTATGTGGGATTCATCCTTACTGTAGTTTTGGAGTTATGTAGTGTATGAGATGCATGCTTATACTAGTTTGTGTTATGTAATGAGTGGAATTTATCCTTACTATAGTTTTGGAGTTATGTAGCATGTAGGATTTATCCTTACTTTAATTTTGGAGTTATGTAGTGTATAAGATGCATTTTTACTCTTGTTTGGAGTTACATAGTGAGCAGGATTCATTCTTACTGTAGTTTTGGAGTTATGTAGTGTATGGAATGCATTCTTACTGTAGTTTTAGAATTATATAGTGTGTGGGCTGCATCCCTACTACAGTTTTGAGTAGTGTGCAGGATTCATCCTTAATGTAGTTTTGGAGTTATGTAGTATGTAGTATTTATCCTTACTTTAATTTTGCAGTTATGCAGGGTATAGGATGCATTCTTACTCTAGTTTGGAGTTACATAGTGAGTAGGATTCATTCTTACTGTAGTTTTAGAGTTATGTAGTGTATGGGATGTATCCTTACAGTAGTTTGTCATTAAATAGTAAGCGAGATTCATCCTTACTATAGGTTTGGAGTTATGTATTGCATGGGATTCATCCTTACCATACCGTTGGAGATATGTAGTGTATGGGATGTATCCTTACTCTAGTTTTGGAGTTATGTAGTTTGTGGTATTCATCCTTACTGTAGTTATGCAGGTATGTAGTGTATGGGATGTAACCTTACTGTAGTTTGCTGTTACGTAGTGTGCAGGATTCATCCTTACTGTAGTTTTGAAGTTATGTAGCGTGCAGAATTTATCCTTACTGTAGTTTTGGAGTTATGTGGTGTATGGGATGTATCTTTACTGTAATTTGGAATTACAGAGTGAGCAGCATCCATCCTTACTGTAGTTATATAGTATGTGGGATTCATCCTTACTCTAGTTTTGGAGTTATGTAGTGTATGGGATGCATCCTTACTGTAGTTTTGGAGTTATGTAGTGTGCATGATTTATCCTTACTGTAGTTTGGAGTTATGTAGTGAGTGGGATTCATCCTTACTGTAGTTTTGGATTCATGTAGTGTGCGTGATTCATCCTTACTGTAGTTTTGGAGTTATGCAGTGTGCGTTATTCATCCATACTGTAGTTTGGAGTTACATAGTGAGCGGAATTCATCCTTACTGTAGTTTTGAGCTATGTAGTCTGCAGGACTCATCCTTACTGTAGTTTAGGAGTTTTGTAGTGTAAAGGATTCATCCTTACTGTAGTCTGGGAGTTATATAGTATGTGGGATTCATCCTTTCTGTAATTTTGATGTTATGTAGTGTTCGGAATTCATCCATACTGCAGTTTGCAGTTAGGATGAAGTGTATGAGATTCATCCTTAGTGTCATTTTGGAGTTTTGTAATAAGCAGCATTCCTCCTTACTGTAGTTTTGGAGTTATATAGTTTATGAGATGCATCCTTACTGTAGTTTGGAGTTATGTTATGTAGATTCCTGTCCCAGAGACTTCCCATACTCTGGAATAAACTACCTATCTATATCAAACACTCTTCAAGAAAAATCTTGATGATTGGATGGGAAATAGGAAATTCACCCCTGGGATCACTTCTGTGGCTCTGCTCGACAGTGGCACAGGAAAATAATTTTCTTGGGTGGCAAAAGCCAGGGTACCTTTTTGGCTGGGCTTGTATAGGCCCCAGGGCCAATAGCCTAGTACCTACCTATGAACCTATGAACCTATGTAGTATGTAGGATTCATTCTTACTGTAGTTTTGGAGTTATATAGTATGAGGGATTCATCATTACTGTAGTTTTGGAGTTATGTAGTGTATGGGATGCAAGTTTACCATAGTTTGTTGTTACATAATGAACGGAATTCATCCTTACTATAGTTTTGGAGTTTAGTAACGTGCTTGATTTATCCTTACTATAGTTTTGGAGTTTTGTAGTATATGGGATGCATCCTTACAGTAGTTTGCTGATAAATAGTAAGTGGGTTTCCTTGTTACTACAATTTTGGAGGTATGTAGTGCATGGGATTCATCCTTACCATAGCTTTGGAGATATGTAGTGTATGGGATGCATCCTTACTCTAGTTTTTGAGTTATGAAGTTTGTGGTATTCATCCTTACTGTAGTTGTTCAGGTATGTAGTGTATGGGATGCATCCTTACTGTAGTTTGCTGTTACATGGTGTGCAGGATTCATCCTTACTGTAGTTTTGAAGTTATATAGCATGCAGGATTTATCCTTACTGTACTTTTGGAGTTATGTGGTGTATGGAATGTATCTTTACTGTAGTTTGGAATTACATAGTGAGCAGTATCCATCCTTACTGTTGTTTTGGAGTTATATAGTATGTGGGATTCACCCTTACTCTAGTTTTGAGTTATAAAGTGTGTGGGATGCATCCTTACTGTAGTTTTGGAGTTATGTAGTGTGCGTGATTCATCCTTACTGTAGTTTCGAGTTACATAGTGAGCGGGATTCATCCTTATTGTAATTTTAGAGTTTTGTAGTGTGCAGGACTCATCCTTACTGTAGTTTTGCAATTATGTAGTGTAAAGGTGTCATCTGTAGTTTTGGAGTAATGTAGTGTGCAGGATTCATCTTTAGTGTAGTTTTGGAGTTATGTAGTGTATGGGATGCATCCTTACTGTAGTTTGCTGTTATGTAGTGGGCAGTATTCATCCTTACTGTAGTTTTGGAGTAATGTAGTATGCAGGACTCATCCTTACTGTAGTTTTTGAGTTTTGTAGTGTAAAGTATTCATCCTTACTGTAGTCATGGAGTTACACAGTATGTGGGATTCATCCTTACTGTAGTTTTGAACTTATGTGGTGTTCAGGATTCATCCTTACTGTAGTTTGGAGTTATGTAGTTTGTGAGAGTCATCCTTACTGTAGTTTGGAGTTATGTAGTGTATGAGATGCATGCTTACAGTAGTTTGTGTTACATAATGAGTGGGATTCATCCTTACTATAGTTTTGGAGTTATGTAGTGTACAGGGTTTTACCTTACTGTAGTTCTGGAGTTATGTACTGTATGGAATGTATATCTACTCTAGTTTGCAATTACATAGTGAGCAGAATCCATCCTTACTGTGGTTTTGGAGTTATATAGTATGTGGGGTTCATCCTTTCTGTAGTTCTGGAGTTATATAGTATATGGGATATATCCTTATTGTAGTTTTGAAGTTATTTAGTGCATGAGATGCATCCTTACTGTAGTTTTGGAGTTACATAGTGAGCAGGATTCATCCTTACTGTATTTTTGAAGTTATGTAGTGTTCGGGATTCATCCTTACTGTAGTTTGGAGTTATGTAGTGTGTGAGATTCATCCTTACTGTAGTTTTGGAGTTATGTAGTGTATGGGATGCATCCTTACTGTAGTTTGCTGGTATGTAGTTAGCGGGATTCATCCTTACTGTAGTTTTGAAGTTATATAGTGTGCAGAATTTATCCTTACTGTAGTTTTGGAGTTATGTAGTGTATGGGATGCATCTTTACCCTAGTTTGGAGTTACATAGAGAGCAGGATGCATCCATACTGTAGTTTTGGAGTTATATAGTATGTGGGATTCATCCTTGCTATAGTTTTGAAGATTTTTAGTGCATGGGATGCATCCTTACTCTAGTTTAGGAGTTATGTAGTGTGCAGGATTCACCCTTACTATAGTTTGGAGTTACATAGTGTGCAGGATTCATCCTTACTGTAATTTTGAAGTTATGTAGTGTTCAGATTCATCCTTACTGTAGTTTTGGAGTTATGTAGTGAGCAGGATTCATCCTTACTCTAGTTTTGGAGTTACATAGCATATGGTATGCATCCTTACTGCAGTTCTAGAGTTATGTAGTATAAGGATTCATCCATACTGTACTTTTGGAGTTATGTAGTGTACAGGATTCAAACTTAGTATAGTTCTGGAGTTGTATAGTATGTGAGATGCATCTCTACTGCAGTTTTGGAGTTATGTAGTGTGCAGGATTCATCCTTACTGTAGTTTTGGAGTTATGTAGTGTGCAGGATTCATCCTTACTGTAGTTTTCGAGTTATGTAGTGTGTGGGATTTATCCTTACAGTAATTTTGGAATTATGTAGTGTATAGGATGCATTCTTACTCTAGTTTGGAGTTACATAGTGAGCAGGATTCAACCTTAATGAAGTTTTGCAGTTATGTAGATTGCAGGATTCATCCTTACTGTGGTTTTGGAGTTATGTAGTGTGTAGGACTCATCCTTCCTGTAGTGTGCTGTTACATAGTAAGCGGGATTCATCTGTACTGTAGTTTCGGAGTCATGTAGTGTATGTGATGCATCCTTACAGTAGTTTGCTGTTACATAGTAAGCGGGATTCATCCTTACTGCAGTTCTGGAGTTATGTAGTGCACGGGATTCATCCTCACCATAGCTTTGTAGATATGTAGTGTATGGGATGCATCCTTACTCTAGTTTTGGAGTTATGTAGTTTGTGGTATTCATCCTTACTGTAGTTGTACAGGTATTTAGTATATGTGATGCATGCTTACTTTAGTTTGCTGTTATGTAGTAAGTGAGATTCATCCTTACTGTAGTTTTGAAGTTATGTAGTGTGCTAGATTCATCCTTACTCTAGTTTTGGAGTTATGTAGTGTATGGGATGCATCCTTACAGTAGTCTGCTGTTACATAGTATGAGGGATTCATCCTTACTGTATTTTTAGAGTTACATAGTGAGCAGGATTCATCCGTACTATAGTTTTGGAGTTATGTAGCATGTAGGATTTATCCTTACTGCAGTTTTGGAGTTATGTAGTATATGGGATGCATCCTTACAGTAGTTTGCTGTTAAATAGTAAGCAGGATTCATCCTTACTATAAGTTTGGAGTTATGTAGAGCATGGGATTCATCCTTACCATACCATTGGGGATATGTAGTGTACGGGATGTATCCTTACTCTAGTTTTGGAGTTATATAGTTTGTGGTATTCATCCTTACTGTAGTTGTGCAGGTATGTAGTGTATGGGATGCGCCCTTACTGTAGTTTTGAAGTTATGTAGCATGCAGGATTTATCCTTACTGTAGTTTTGGAGTTATGTAGTGTATGGGATGTAGTTTTACTGTAGTTTGGAATTACAGAGTGAGCAGATTCTATCCTTACTGTAGCTTTGGAGTTATATAGTATGTGGGATTCATCCTTACTCTAGTTTTGGAGTTATGTAGTGTATGGGATGCATCCTTACTGTAGTTATGGAGTTATGTAGTGTGCATGATTTATCCTTACTGTAGTTTGGAGTTATATAGTGAGTGGGATTCATCCTTACTGTAGTTTTGGATTTATGTAGTGTGTGTAATTCATCCTTACTGTAGTTTTGGAGTTATGCAGTGTGCGTGATTCATCCATACTGTAGTTTGGAGTTACATAGTGAGTGGAATTCATCCTTACTGTAGTTTTGGAGCTATGTAGTCTGCCGGACTCATCCTTACTGTAGTTTAGGGGTTTTGTAGTGTAAAGCATTCATCCTTACTGTAGTCTGGGAGTTATATAGTATGTGGGATTCATCTTTACTGTAATTTTGAAGTTATGTAGTGTTCAGGTTTCATCCTTACTGCAGTTTGTAGTTATGTTCAAGAAAAATCTTGATGATTGGATAGGAAATAGGAAATTCACCCCGGGGATCACTTCTGTGGCTCTGCTCGACAGTGGCACAGGAAAATAATTTTCTTGGGTGGCAAAAGCCAGGGTACCTTTTTGGCTGGGCTTGTAAAGGCCCCAGGACCGATAGCCTAGTACCTACCTATGAAGTTATGAACCTATGTAGTATGTAGGATTCATTCTTAGTGCAGTTTTAGAGTTATGCAGTGTGCAGGATTCATCCTTACTGTAGTTTTGGAGTTATATAGTATGAGGGATTCATCCTTACTGTAGTTTTGGAATTATGTAGTGTATGGGATGCATGTTTTCCATAGTTTGCTGTTACATAATGAATGAGATTCATCCTTACTATAGTTTTGGAGTTTTGTAGCATGCAGGATTTTATCCTTACTATAATTTTGTAGTTTTGTAGTATATGGGATGCATCCTTACTCTAGGTTTGGAGTTATGCAATTTGTGGTATTCATCCTTACTGTAGTTGTTCAGGTATGTAGTATATGTGATGCATCCTTACTGTAGTTTGTTGTTACATGGTGTGCAGGATTTATTCTTACTGTAGTTTTGAAGTTATATAGCATGCAGGATTTATCCTTACTGTACTTTTGGAGTTATGTGGTGTATGGCATATGGAATTACATAGTGAGCAGAATCCATCCTTACTGTTGTTTTGGAATTATATAGTATGTGTGATTCATGCTTACTCTAGTTTTTGAGTTATGTAGTGTATGGGATGCATCCTTACTGTAGTTTTGGAGTTATGTAGTGTGCATGATTCATCCTTACTGTAGTTTCAAGTTACATAGTTAGCAGGATTCCTCCTTATTGTAATTTTAGAGTTTTGTAGTGTGCAGGACTCATCCTTACTCTAGTTTTGGAGTTATACAGTTTGTGGTATTCATCCTTACTGTAGTTGTACAGGTATGGTGTGTATGGAATGTATCCTTACTGTAGTTTGCTGTTAGATACTGTGCAGGATTCATCCTTACTGTAGTTTTAAAGTTATATAGCATGCAGGATTTATCCTTACTGCACTTTTGGAGTTATGTGGTGCATGGGATGTATCTTTACTGTAGTTTGAAGTTATATAGTATGTGGGATTCATCCTTACTCTAGTTTTGGAGTGTTGTAGTGTACAGGATGCATCCTTACTGCAGTTTTGGAGTTATGTAGTGTATGGGATGCATCCTTATTGTAGTTTGCAGTTATGTAGTAAGTGGGATTCAACCTTACTGTAGTTTTGGATTTATGTAGTGTGTGTGATTCATCCTTACTGTAGTTTTAGAGTTAAATGGTGTAATGGAGTCATCTTTACTGTAGTTTTGGAGTTATGTAGTGTGCAGGATTCATCTTTACTGTTGTTTTGGAGTTATGTAGTGTATGGGATGCATCCTTACTGTAGTTTGCTGTTACATAGTGAGCAGGATTCATCCTTACTGTAGTTTTGGAGTTATGTAGTGTGCAGGACTCATCCTTATTGTAGTTAAGGAGTTTTGTAGTGTAAAGGATTCATCCTTACTGTAGTCTTGGACTTATATCGTATGTGGGATTTATCCTTACTGTAGTTTTGAAGTTATGTAGTGTTCAGGATTCATCCTTACTGTAGTTTGGAGTTATGTAGTTTGTGAGATTCATCCTTACTGTCATTTTGGAGTTATGTAGTAAGCAGGATTCATCCTTACTGTAGTTTTGGAGTTATGTAGTGTATGGGATGCATACTTACTGTAGTTTGGAGTTATGTAGTATGCGGGATTTATCCTTAGTGTAGTTTTGGAGTTATGTAGTGTGTGGGATTCATTCTGATTGTAGTTTTGGAGTTATGTAGTGTGTGGGATTCATTCTTACTGTAGTTTTGGAGTTATGTAGTTTGCAGGATTCATCCTTACTGTAGTTTTTTAGTTATACAGTATATGGGGTGCATCTTTACTCTAGTTTGGAATTACATATTAAACAGAATCCATCCTTACTGTAGTTTTCGAGTTATATAGTATGTGGGATTCATCCTTACCGTAGTTTTGGAGTTATGTTGTGTATGGGATGCATGCTTACTATAGTTTGCTGTTACGTAATGAGCAGGATTCATCCTTACTATAGTTTTGGAGTTATGTAGAGTGCAGGAATTATCCTTACTGTAGTTTTGGAGTTATGTGGTGTATGAGATGTATCTTTACTCTTGTTTAGAATTATGTAGTGAGCAGAATCCATCCTTAATCTAGTTTTCGAGTTATATAGTATGTGGGATTCATCTTTACTGTAGCTTTGGATTTATGCAGTGTATGGGATGCATGCTTACTTTAGTTTGCTGTAAGGTAATGAGCGGGATTCCTTGTTACTATAGTTTTGCAGTTATGTAGCATGTAGGATTTATCCTTATGGTAGTTTTGGGGTTATATAGTGTATTGGGTGCAGCTTTACTCTAGATTGGAATTAAATAGTGAGCAGAATCCATCCTTACTGTAGTTTTGGATTTATATAGTATGTGGAATTCATCCTTTCTGTAGTTTTGGAATTATGCAGTGTATGGGATGCATCCTTACTGTAGTTTGCTGTTACATAGTGAGTGGGATTCATCCTTACTGTAGTTTTGAAGTTATGTAGTGTTTTGGATTCATCCTTACTGTAGTTTGGAGTTATGTAGTGTGTGAGATTCTTCCTTACTGTAGTTTTGGAGTTATGCAGTGTATGGGATGCATCTTTACTGTAGTTTGGAGTTATGTCTTCTTCTTTCAGCTGCTCCCATTAGGGGTCGCCACAGCAGATCAGCTGTTTCCATTTCTTCCTGTCCTCTGCATCTTGCTCTGTCACACAAACCACCTGTATGTCCTCTCTCACCACATCCATAAAACTTATCTTAGGCCTTCCTCTTTTCCTGTTACCTGGCAGCTTCATCCTTATCATCTTTTTCTCAGTATACTCTGCATCCCTCCTCAGCATATGTCCAAACCAATGTAATCTTGCCTCTGGCTTTGTCTCCAAACTTTCCAACCTGGGCTGACCCTCTAATATACTTAGTCCTAATCCTGTCCATCCTCGTCACACCCAGTGCAAATCTTAACATCTTCAACTCTGCCACATCAAGCTCTGACTACTGCCTTTTTGTCAATGCCACTGTCTCCAACCCATATTACATAGCTTTCACTCTTACTGGTACTCGTCTGTCACAAATCACTCCTGACACTCTTCTCCACCCTCTCCATCCTGCCTGTACTCTCTTCTTCACCGCTCTTCCATACTCACCATTACTCTGAACTGTTGATCCCAAGTATTTAAACTCATCCACCTTTGCCACCTCTACTACCTGCATCATCACCATTCCTCTATCCTCCTTCTCATTCACACACACATATTTTGTCTTAGTCCTGCTGACTTTCATTCCTCTTCTGTCTAGAGCATACCTCCACCTCTCCAGGGTCTCCTCCACCTGTTTCCTACTCTCACTACAGATCACAGTAGTTTAGAGTTATGTAGTATGCGGTATTCATCCATACTGTAGTTTTGAAGTTATGTAGCGTGCAGGATTTATCCTTACTGTAGTTTGCAGTTATGTAGTATGCGGTATTCATCCATACTGTGGTTTGGAGTTACATAGTGAGCAGGATTCATCCTTACTGTAGTTTTGGAGTGATGTAGTTTATGGGATGCATCCTTACTGTAGTTTGCTGTTACGTAGTGAGCGGGATTCATCCTTACTGTAGTTTTGAAGTTATGTAGCATGCAGAATTTATCCTTACTGTAGTTTTGGAGTTATGTAGTGTATGGGATACATCTTCACTCTAGACTGGAGTTACATAGTGAACCGGATGCACCCTTACTATAGTTTTGGATGTATATAGTATGTTGGATTCATCCTTACTGTAGTTTTGGAGTTATTTAGTGCATGGGATGCATCCTTACTGTAGTTTTGGAGTTCAGTAGTGTGTGGGATTCATCCTTACTGTAGTTTTGAAGTTATGTAGTGTACAGGATTCAACCTTACTGTAGTTTTGGAGTTATATAGTGTGTGGGATGCATCCCTACTACAGTTTTGGAGTTATGTAGTGTGCAGGATGCATCCTTACTGTAGTTTTGGAGTTATGTAGTTTGCAGGATTCAGCCTTACTGTAGTTTTGGAGTTATGTAGTGTGTGGGATTTATCCTTACTGTAATTTTATAGTTACATAGTGTATAGGATGCATTCTTACTCTAGTTTGGAGTTACATAGTGAGCAGGATTCAACCTTAATGTAGTTTTGGAGTTATGTAGTGTGGGGATTTATCCTTACTGCAATTTTGGAGTTATGCAGTGTATAGGATGCATTCTTACTCTAGTTTGGAGTTACATAGTGAGCAGGATTCAAACTTAATATAGTTTTGGAGTTATGTAGTTTGCAGCATTCATCCTTACTGTAGTTTTGGAGATATGTAGTGTGTAGGATTCATCCTTACTGCATTTTTGGAGTTAAGTAGTGAATAGGATGGATTCTTACTCTAGTTTGGAGTTATGTAGTTTGCAGGACTCATCCTTACTGTAGCTTCAGAGATACATAGTGTGTAGGATTCACCCTTACTGTAGTTTTGGTATTATGTAGTGTATGGGATGCATCCTTACTGTATTTTTGGAGTTAGGTAGTGTGCAGGATTCATCCTTACTGTAGTTTTGGAGTTATGTAGTGCCAGAATTCATCTTTACCATAGCTTTTGAGATATGCAATGTATGGGATGCATTCTTACTGTAGTTTTGGAGTTATATAGTATGCAAGATTCATCCTTAGTATAGTTTTAGAGTTATGTAGTATGCTGGATTCATCCTTACTGTAATTTGGAGTTACATAGTTAGCTGGATTCATCCTTACTGTAGTTTTGGAGTTATGTAGTGTGCAGGATTCATCTTTACTGTAGTTTTGGAGTTATGTAGTGTGCATGATTCATAATTTGTGGTTAGAGTAAGTATATTTATACAGCTGTTAAAGTCTTTTTTAATGTTTTTTATTAAATGTGTTTAACATTTATTTCAAAGGGTAAAACCTGTAATGAAATAGTTAACAATGTTTTTAATTAATTGATTGAATGATTGATTTTATTTTTAATTGGCAAGGTTTTGTATATAAAGATCCATTCAAATGTGTAGTAGTTTGTCTTGAGAAAGCCTGGGAGAGCCTGGGTGAAAGCACTTGATGTATTGGATGTTTTGGACTTGTGTCGCTATCAGTTTATTTTTGAATTAAAATTGCAATCAGCACTTGGTTCTCAGTTCGTGGACTCTATCTTTGTTTACCAGTTTGGTGCTTTACATTGGTTTTTTGGTTCATTGAGGTTCCGTAAGGTCCATGGCTGAACGAGCTGACAGTGTTGAGTTTGACGATACACCTGCTATTTTATTGGATAGCCAACAACCAGCAGATGATGCTCCAGTGATGAGAGGGGAATTCAAGCAGGTTATGTGCCTGCTTTCTCAGCTTACTGGACTACTAACCAATGATAGGTCTGGAGGAAGTAGCGGAGTACCAGCCAACCAGGAACAACTCCAGAAAGAGAATGACGTTGCCGTCCCAAGAACCGTTACTCCGTTGTCAGGATGTACTGAAGGAGGGCGTTTCGCAAGTGTTAATGGTTTGCAACACACGAACAATAAGCATGGGGTTAACAGCAACGCTATTTCGGAAGCTGGTAAAGACTTTAACTTTAACAAATGGACAGCCAATAATTTTTCTTTCAAACAAGGTACTGTGCAAGTTTTTAATCGTGATAATGACAACATAGAGCAAATGCTCAAAGACTTTAATAATAAACTATATTCATACAAGGCAGCTCAGATGGAAATTGAATATCTATCTGAGTGCATACGTGTAAAAAGAGTCCCTAAAGGGTTGCGTATTAATAAATTTCTGAACAACGCTGTTCCAGGTTCGGAACTGTTTAAGGAACTTTCAGCGTTGTTCAACAAAACAGGATTGGACATGCTTGAGCTAATGGTTAAAGATTATGAGGGCAAAGCTTCTGTATTGTTAGGGGAAGCAAATGCTCTCAATAATTCCATTGTCAGCGACTTTTGTTTTAATAGTATTAAAAAAGACTATGAGAACACATTTAAGGAAGTTGACAATCACTGTGTGAGAATTATGAACAGAAAAATTAAAAAGCTCGAGCGTGACTTACATGATTACAATAAGGGGCTAGCGTATAGTGTCTATTTTAGAAACAGGTGGTCTCGTGACCAAATTAATGATTTTAATAAAAATAATGAACAAGAAAATATTTTGGATGAAGAGTTTGAGGCTCAGGGCCCAAGAAGGAGTGAAAGGTTGGCACAAAAATCCAACCAACAACAGAACCAGTTTGAGCAGGGTTTTCATTATGGCCAGGGGAGACAGGTGAACAGACAACATACCCCATATGCCAAGAAGTGGAGCAAACCAAGGAGATAGAATGTATTAATATAAATGATAATAGGTTTGAAATGAACAGTATGAATGGCTTAGTTTGTAACATTGTTAAGAAAGGCAACTTTTCTATCTACAATTTCACTGATATTGCTTTAAATGACTCACATTTTGAATTGTTCACCAAAGGGTTGCATTTTGTGCCAACTAAATCTATTAATATCCCTAAAACTATATTGGATTTAAAACTATTCACACGACAATTGAATTTGAATATTAATTTTAAAGGGAAGGGAATGAGTAACAACATGTTTCACCGAGCAAGCACATGGAACCCACCTTTACATCCTGCCTTAAAAACATTTGAAGAAATGGTTGAAGTTGAAATTAGGAGCATCCAGTTAAAGAATGTGAGTGATAGTTCTAACAACTTATCAGATGAATCTTTTAAGTTGATTAAACAACTAAATAATGATGGCATCAGGGTAATGAAAACGGACAAAGGAGGGGGGGGGTAGTTCTTATGTACCAGCATGATTATGAAGCCTTCCTCTATTCTTCACTGCATGACAATGAGCAATACAGTGGAGTGTCAATCAATGAACGTAATGTTGCATATGCCAAAATTAGATACATGTTAGAAGATCATCTCTGTCAAGGTGCAATTAATGAGCAATTATTTAACTATTTGTTAGTACAGAAGCCATTAACTCCCATTATTTTTGGTATTACCAAAGTCCACAAAGGATTGTATCCCTTGCAGTTCAGACCAATTGTAGCTGGAGCTAAGGGTATTACAGAGCCATTAGGAAAATTTGTGGATATCACATTAAAAAACTTTGTGGCATCCCTTCAATTTCTCTGCAAGGACTCTTGGGAATTTCTAAGAGGTATTAAGAAAGAATTTTTTGTTGAGACACAATATTTGGTGACAATTGATGTTATAGAATTGTTTCCAAGTATTCCACACGATACAGTTTAATGATATGTTGGCAAGCCATTCAGGTTTGAATGCTAACATTATAGGACTTCTAGTTGAATTTATGGAAACAATTCTTAACAACAATTTTATCTTTTTTAATGGGGAACTGTTCCGACAAAAAAGGGGGGTTGCAATGGGCACCCCCTGTGCCTCAGCATACGCTAACATTGTACTAGCTTATTGGGAATTAAAACATATATTTAACACTGATTGGACTAGATGCTTTGTACATTATCAACGTTACCTTGATGACATTTGTATTTTATGGAAGGGAAATATAGATGAGCTGGAGCAATTTATTTGTTATATCAACTCTAGTACAGAGTTTCTTAAATTTACATGTAACATCAGTACAGATAATTTGCACTACCTGGATGTAAATCTTTGTAAGAACTTGAAGCAGGGGTGTTTTCAATCCAGTATCTATAGGAAGAAAAGTTACTCTAACATGTTACTTCACTTTGACAGCTGCCATCCACTGTTTCAAAAAAGAGGGATTATCAAGGGGCAACTTATTAGAGCCTCTAGAATGTGCAGTGAAGAGAATATATTTAGAGAAGAGGTTGCATTTTTGAAGGTATTATTTACAGAAAGAGGCTACCCCATACCCCATAAAAACAGTTTGTACGCTATTTTTGTTGAAATACGTTCTTCTATCTGACTTCATTGGCATTGGACTATTTTACCCCATACAGTTGTTTGACTCTGTAGTGTTGGAAGTTACAAACAAAAGGATGGACAAGTACTTCCCTTTGTTAGGTGAGGAACGTAGACAAGATGCAGTGGCAACAAAGAACAAATTTAAAGATCAGAGTAGTGCATTTGTTCACACAAACAGAAGTGAAAGTGTAGTGGTAGAAAATATTGTAGAAAAATACTGGCCAATTCTGACTATGAATGATGAACTCAGACAAGTTCTTGGGTGCAAACCACAGTTCATCAGGAGAAGAAATATGAATTTGAAAGATTTATTTTAGACAAACTTGGTTGTCAATAGACACGATGGACAACCCTTATTGGGTACATTTAAGTGTAAGACTTGCAAACAGTGTTCTTACATTATTAATACCAAAGGTTTTTATTTGAAACCAAGGAAGGTCTACATCAGATCCCCAGGTTATTTTAATTGTAAAACAAAGGGGGTAATATACCTTGGGTTTTGCCAGCATTGCCTTAGTTTTTATGTTGGCAAAACCAAAAGGACACTGGCAAAAAGAGTGTATGAGCACCTTTATGAAGTTAGTAAATGAAAGGAATCAAATGCATTTTTAAGCACTCCTTGGTTTGCAAACACATGGACCTTAGGTTTATAGTATTAGAGCAGGTCAAGTTTAACCCAAGAGGAGGGGACTGGGAAACATCTCTAGAATATAGAGAGCTGCTCTGGCAGCTAAAATTAGATGCCGCAAGATCCCCTGGCCTTAATGACGCCATAAGTTTAAGTAGTATACTTAAACTTAGAAGGGCGAAGTTATAATAATTACATATTTATAAATTACAGTCCACTTAAAGGTTTACAAAAGTTTTAAAAGTTTTTTAGTTCCTAAATACAAGTAGTGGTAGCACAAGATAAATAATTTTGTATTATAGTAGGGTCTGCTGGTTTGTTGTAATTAAAATACTAAAAGACTACAATATGCATAAATATTTTATGTTTTATTTAATATTATAAGCCGGTACAAATTTGTAGTTAGAGTAAGTATATTTATACAGCTGTTAAAGTCTTTTTTAATGTTTTTTATTAAATGTGTTTAACATTTATTTCGAAGGGTAAAACCTGTAATGAAATAGTTAACAATGTTTTTAATTAATTGATTGAATGATTGATTTTATTTTTAATTGGCAAGGTTTTGTATATAAAGATCCATTCAAATGTGTAGTAGTTTGTCTTGAGAAAGCCTGGGAGAGCCTGGGTGAAAGCGCTTGATGTATTGGATTTTTTGGACTTGTGTCACTATCAGTTTATTTTTGAATTAAAATTGCAATCAGCACTTGGTTCTCAGTTCGTGGACTCTATCTTTGTTTACCAGTGTGCATGATTCATCCTTACTGCAGTTTTGAAATTTTGTAGTGCATGGGATTCATATTTACTGTAGTTTTGGAGTTATGTAGTCTGTGGGATGAATCTTTACTCTTGTTTGGAATTACATAGTGAGCAGAATCCATCCTTATTGTAGTTTTGGAGTTATATAATATGTAGGATTCATCCTTTGTGTAGTTTTGGAATTATGTAGTGTATGGGATGCATCTTTACTGTAGTCTTGGAGTAACATAGTGAGCAGTATTCATCCTTACCGTAGTTTTAGAGTTATGTAGTATATGGGATGCATCCTTACTGTAGTTTGCTGTTACGTAGTGAGTGGGATGCAGCCTTACTGTAGTTTTGAAGTTATGTAGCATGCAGGATTTACCCTTACATGGTTTTGGAGTCATGCAGTGTATGGGATGCATCTTTACTCTAGTTTGGAGTTACATAGTGAGCAAGATCCATCCTTACTATAGTTTTGGAGTTATGTATTGCACGGGATTCATCCTTACCATAGTTTTGGAGATATGTAGTGTATAGGATGTATCCTTTCTCTAGTTTTGGAGTAATTTAGCTTTTGATATTCATCCTTACTGTAGTTGTACAGGTATATAGTGCGTGGGATGCATCCTTAATGTAGTTTGCTGTTACGTAGTGAGCGGGATTCATCCTTACTGTAGTTTGAAGTTATATAGTGTGCAGGGTTTATTCTTACTGTAGTTATGGACTTATGTAGCGTATGGTATGCATCTTTACTGTAGTTTGGAATTACATAGTGAGCAGAATCTATCCATACTGTAGTTTTGGAGTAATATAGTATGTGGAATTCATCTTTACTCTAGATTTTTAGTTATGTAGTGTATGCAATGCATCCTTACTTTACTTTTGGAGTTACATAGTGAGCAGGATTCAACCTTAATGTAGTTTTGGAGTTATGTAGTGTGTGGGATTTATCCTTACTGTAATTTTGGAGGTATGTAGTGTATAGGATGCATTCTTACTCTAGTATGGAGCTACATAGTAAGCAGGATCCAACCTTAATGTAGTTTTGGAGATATGTAGTGTGCGGGATTTAACCATACTGTAATTTTGGAGTTATGTAGTGTATAGGATGCATTCCTACTCTAGTTTGGAGTTACATAGTGAGCAGGATTCAACCTTAATGTAGTTTTGGAGTTATGTAGTTTGCAGGATTCATCCTTACTGTTGTTTTGGAGATGTGTAGTGTGTAGGATTCATCCTTACTGTAGTTTTGAAGTTAAGTAGTGTTTAGGATGGATTCTTACTCTAGTTTGGACTTATGTAGTTTGCAGGACTCATCCTTACTGTAGTTTCGGAGATATGTAGTGTGTAGGATTCATCCTTACTGTAGTTTTGGTGTTATGTAGTGTACGGGATACATCCTTACTGTAGTTTTGGAGTTAGATAGTGTGCAGGATTCATCCTTACTGTAGTTTTGTAGTTATGTAGTGCTGGAATTCATCTTTACCATAGTTTTTGAGATATGCAGTGTATGGGATGCATCCTTACTGCAGTTTTGGAGTTATGTAGTATGCGGGATTCATCCTTACTGTAGTTTGGAGTTACATAGTGAGCTGGATTCATCCTTACTTTTGTTTTGGAGTTATGCAGTGTGCAGGATTAATCCTTACTGTAGTTTTGGAGTTATGTAGTGTGCATGATTCATCCTTACTGTAGTTTTGAAATATTGTAGTGCATGGGATTCATCCTTACTGTAGTTTTAGAGTTATGCAGTGTGTGTATTCATTCTCACTGTATTTTTTAGTTATGTAATATATGGGATGAATCTTTACTCTTGTTTGGAATTACATACTGAGCAGAATCCATCCTTACTGTAGTTTTGGAGTTATATAGTATCTGGGATTCATCCTTTCTGTAGTTTTGGAGTTATGTAGTGTATGGGATTCATCCTTGCTGTAGTTTTGGTATAACGTAGTGAGCAGTATTCATCCTTACTATATAGTATGTGAGATTCATCCTTTCTATAGTTTTGGAGTCATGTAGTGTATGGGATGCATCTTTACTCTAGTTTGGAGTTACATAGTGAGCAGGATCCATCCTTACTATAGTTTTGGAGTTGTGTAGTGGGATTCTACCTTACTGTAGTTTGGAGTTACATAGTGTGTGAGATTCATCCTTAATGCAGTTTTGGAGTTTTGTAGTGTGCGGGATTCATCCTAACTATAGATTTGTAGTTATGTAGTGTGCGAAATTTATCCTTACTTTAATTTTGGAGTTATGTAGTGTGTAGGATGCATCCTTTCTGTAGTTTTGGAGTTATGTAGTGTATGGGATGCATCCTTACAGTAGTTTGCTGTTACGTTGTAACTGTGATTCATCCTTACTGTAGTTTTGGAGTTATGTATTGCACGGGATTCATCCTTACCATAGTTTTGGAGATATGTAGTGTATAGGATGTATCCTTTCTCTAATTTTGGAGTAATGTAGCTTTTGGTATTCATCCTTACTGTAGATGTACAGGTATGTAATGTGTGGGATGCATCTTTAATGTTGTTTGCTGTTACGTAGTGAGCAGGATTCATCCTTACTGTTGTTTTGAAGTTATATAGTGTGCAGGGTTTATTCTTACTGCAGTTATGGACTTATGTAGCATGTGGTATGCATCTTTACTGTAGTTTGGAATTACATAGTGAGCAGGATCTATCCTTACTGTAGTTTTGGAGTTATATAGTATGTGGGGTTCATCCTTTCTGCAGTTTTGGAGTTATATAGTATGTGGGATTCATCCTTACTCTAGTTTTTTAGTTATTTAGTGTATGCGATGTATCCTTACTTTAGTTTTGGAGTTATGTAGGGTGTGTGATTCATCCTTACTGTAGTTTGGAGTTACGTAGTGTATAGGATGCATTCTTACTCTAGTTTGGAGTTACACAGTGAGCAGGATTCAACCTTAATGTAGTTTTGGAGTTATATAGTATGTGGGATTCATCCTTACTCTAGTTTTTTAGTTATGTAGTGTATGCGATGCATCCTTTCTTTAGTTTTGCAGTTATGTAGGGTGTGTGATTCATCTTTACTGTAGTTTGGAGTTAGGTAGTGAGCGGGATTCATCCTACTGTAATTTTGAAGTTTTGTAGTGTGCATGACTCATACTTACTGTAGTTTTGGAGTTATGCAGTGTAAAGGATTCATCCTTACCATAGTTTTGGAGTTATGTGGTGTGCAAGACTCATCCTTATTGTAGTTTTGGAGTTAGGTAGTGTATGGGTTGCATCCTTACTGTAGTTTGGAGTTATGTAGTATGTGAGATTCATTCTTACTGTAGTTACTGTAGTTTTGGAGTTATGTAGCATGTAGAATTTATCCTTATTGTAGTTTTGGATTTATGTACTATATGATATGCATCTTTACTCTCGTTTGGAGTTATATAGTTTCTGGGATTCATCCTTACTGTAGTTTTGGAGTAATTTAGTGCATGGGATGCATCCTTACTGTAGTTTTAGAATTATGTAGTGTGCAGGATTCATCCTTACTGTAGTTTGGAGTTACATAGTGAGCAAGATGCATCCTTACTATAGTTTTGGAGGTGTATAGTATGTGGGATTCATCCTTACTGTAGTTTTGGAGTTATTTAGTGCATGGGATGCATCCTTACTGTAGTTTTGGAGTTATGTAGTGTGCGGGATTCATCCTTACTGTAGTTTGGAGATACATAGTGGGAGGGTTTAATCCTAACTGTAGTTTTGGAGTTATATACCATGTGGGATTCATCATTAATCTAATTTTGGAGTTATGTAGTATGTAGGATTCATCCTTACTGTAGTTTCGAAGTTATGTAGTGTTCGGGATTCATCCATACTGTAGTTTTGTAGTTATGTAGTGTGTGGGATTCATCCTTACTCTAGTTTTGGAGTTTTGTAGCATAAGGTATGCATCTGTACTGCAGTTCTGGAGTTTGTAGTAAAGGGATTCATCCATACTGTACTTTTGGAGTTATGTAGTGCACAGAATTCAACCTTACTGTAGTTTTGGAGGTATATAGTGTGTGGGATTCATCCTTACTGTAGTTTTAGAGCTATGCAGTGTATGGGATGCATCCTTACTGTAGTTTCCTATTCTGTAGTGAGCGGCATTCATCCTTACACTAGTTTGGAGTTATGCAGAGAGCAGGATTCAACCTTACTGTAGTTTTGGAGTTATGCAGTGCATGAAATTCATCCTTACCATAGTTTTTGAGATATGTAGTGTATGGGATGCATCCTTACTGTAGTTTTGGAGTTATGTAGAATGCAGGATTCATCCTTAGTGCAGTTTTAGAGTTATGTAGTTTACAGGAGTCATCCTTACTGTAGTTTTGGAGTTATGTAGTGTGTGGGATTCATTCTTAATGTAGTTTTGGAGTTGTGTAGTGTATGGGATGCATCTTTACTCTAGTTTAGAATTACATAGTGGTCAGAACCATCCTTACTCTAGTTTTTGAATTATATAGTAGGTGGGATTCATCATTTCTGCAGTTTTGGAGTTATATAGTATGTGAGGTTCATACTTTCTGTAGTTTCAGAGTTATGTAGTGTATGGGATGCATCCTTACTGTAGTTTTGGAGTTACATAGTGAGCAGAATTCATTTTTACTGTAGTTTTGGAGTTATGTCATGTATGGGATGCATGGTTACTGTAGTTTGCTGTTATGTAGTGAGTGGAATGCAGCCTTACTATTATTTTGGAGTAATGTAGTGCATGGGATGCATCCTTACTACTATTATGCACTATGTGTATTATTGTGCATAATGTGTACTATTATGCAGTGAGCTGGATTCATCCTCACTGTAGTTTTGAAGTTATATAGTGTGTGGCATTCATCCTTACTCTAGTTTGGAGTTACATAGTGAGCAGAATTCATTCTTACTGTAGGTTTGAAGTTATGTAGTGCATGGAATTCATCCTTACCATAGTTTTTGAGATATGTAGTTTACTGGATGCATCCTTACTGTAGTTTTGGAGTTATGTACTGTATAGGATGCATTCTTACTCTAGTTTGGAGTTATGTAGTGTATGGGATGCATCCTTACATTAGTTTTGAACTTATGTAGTGTGTGGCATTCATCCTTACTCTAGTTTGGAGTTATGTAGTTTGCAGGATTCAACCTTTCTGTAGTTTTGGAGTTATGTAGTATTTGGGATTCATCCTTACTGTAGTTTTGACATATGTAGTATGTGGGATTCATCCTTACTGTAGTGTTGGAGTTATGTAGTCTATGGGATGCATCCTTCCAGTATTTTTGGGGTTGTGTATTGTGTCGGATTCATCCTTACTGTAGTTTTGGAGTAATGTAGTGTATGGGATTCATCTTTACTGTAGTTTTGGAGTTATGTAGTGTATGGGATGTATCCTTACTGTAGTTTCCTATTACAGAGTGAGCAGGATCCACCCTTAGTGTAGTTTTAAAGATACACAGTGTATGGGATGCATCCTTACTGTAGTTTTGAAGTTACGTAGTATGTGGGATTCATCCTTAGTGTAGTTTCAGAGTTATGTATTGTGGGTGATTCATCCTTACTGTAGTTTGGAGTTATATAGTGAGCAGGACTCATCTTTACTGTAATTTTGGAGTTTTGTAGTGTGCAGGACTCATCCTTACTGCAGTTTTGGAGTTATTCAATGTGGAGGATTCATCCCTACTGTAGTTTGGAGTTATGTAGTGAGCAGGACTCATCCTTACTGTAATTTTAAAGTTTTGTAGTATGCAGGACTCATCCTTACTGTATTTTTGGGGTTGTATAGTGTGTCCAATTCATCCTTACTGTAGTTTTGGAGTTATGTAGTTTTCAGGATTCATGATTCATCCTTACTGTAACTTTGGAGTTGTGTAGTGTAGGAGATGCATCCTCACTTTAGTTTTAGTGTTATGTACTATGCGGGATTCATCCTTAGTGTAGTGTTAGAGTTATGTAGTGTGCTGGATTCATCCTTATTGTAGTTTTGAAGTTATGTAGTGTTGGGGATTCACCCTTACTGTAGTTTTAGAGTTATGTATTGTATGGGATGCATCCTTACTGTTGTTTTGGAGTTATGTAGTATGCAGGATTCATCCTTAGTGTAGTTTGGAGTTATGTATTGAGTAGAATTCATCCTTATTGTAGTTTTGGAGTTATACAGTGTGTGGGATTCATCCTTAATGCAGTTTTGGAGTTACATAGTGAGCAGGATTCAGCCTTACTGTAGTTATGGAGTTATGTAGTGTATGAGATGCATCCTTACTGTATTTTTAGAGTTATTTAGTGTGCAGGATTCATCCTTAGTGTAGTTTGGAGTTATGTATTGAGGAGGATTCATCTTTACTGTAGTTTTGAAGTTATGTAGTATGTGGGATTCATCCCTACTGTAGTTTTGAAGTTAAGTAGTGTTTGGGACTCATCCTTACTGTAGTTTTGAAGTTACATAGTGTGCAGGATTCATCCTTACTGTAGTTTTGGAGTTATATAGTGTGCGGGATTCATCCTCACTGTAGTTTTGGTGTTATATAGTTAATAGGATGCATCTTTAGTTTGGAATTACATAGTGAGCAGGATCCATCCTTACTGTAGTTTTGGAGTTATCTAGTGTATGGGATGCATCCTTACTGTAGTTTTGGAGTTACATAGTGAGCAGAATTCATTTTTACTGTAGTTTTGGAGTTATGTCATGTATGGGATGCATGGTTACTGTAGTTTGCTGTTATGTAGTGAGCGGGATGCAGCCTTACTATTATTTTGGAGTAATGTAGTGCATGGGATGCATCCTTACTACTATTATGCACTATGTGTATTATTGTGCATAATGTGTACTATTATGCAGTGAGCTGGATTCATCCTCACTGTAGTTTTGAAGTTATGTAGTGTGCGGCATTCATCCTTACTCTAGTTTGGAGTTACATAGTGAGCAGGATTCATCCTTACTGTAGTTTTGGAGTTATGTAGTGTGTAGGATTCATCCTTAATGTAGCTTGGATTTATGTAGTGAGTAGGACTCATCCTTACTGTAATTTTAAAGTTTTGTAGGGTGCAGGACTCATCCTTACTCTATTTTTGGTGTTGTACAGTGTGTAAGATTCATCCTTACTGTAGTTTTGGAGTTATGTAGTGTATGAGATGCATCCTTACTGTAGTTTTGGAGTTACATAGTGAGCAGAATTCATTTTTACTTAGTTTTGGAGATATGTCATGTATGAGATGCATCGTTACTGTAGCTTGCTGTTACGTAGTGAGTGGGATGCATCCTTACTATTGTTTTGGAGTAATGTAGTGTATGGGATGCATCCTTACTGTAGTGTACTATTATGTAGTGAGCTGGATTCATCCTTACTGTAGTTTTGAAGTTATGTAGTGTGCGGCATTCATCCTTACTCTAGTTTGGAGTTACGTAGTGAGCAGGATTCATCCTTACTGTAGTTTTGAAGTTATGTAGTCTATGGGATGCATCCTTACTGTAGTATGCTGTTACGTAGTGAGCGGGATGCAGCCTTACTGTAGGTTTGAAGTTATGTAGTTTATGGGAAGCATCCTTACTGTAATTTGCTGCTACGTAGTGAGCAGGATGCAGCCTTACTGTAGTTTTGGAGTTATGTAGTGTACGGAATTCATCCTTACCATAGTTCTTGAGATATGTTGTGTATGGGATGCATCCTTACTTTAGTTTTGGAGTTATGTAGTGTATAGGATGCATTCTTACTCTAGTTTGGAATTATGTAGTGTATGGGATGCATCTTTACTATAGTTTCCTGTTACGTAGTGAGCGGTATTCATCCTTACTGTAGTTTCCTATTACATAGTGAAAGGGATTCATCCTTACTGTAGTTTTGAAGTTATATAGTGTGTGGCATTCATCCTTACTCTAGTTTGGAGTTACGTAGTGAGCAGAATTCATTCTTACTGTAGTTTTGAAGTTATGTAGTGCATGGAATTCATCCTTACCATAGTTTTTGAGATATGTAGTTTACTGGATGCATCCTTACTGTAGTTTTGGAGTTATGTACTGTATAGGATGCATTCTTACTCTAGTTTGGAGTAATGTAGTGTATGGGATGCATCCTTACATTAGTTTTGAACTTATGTAGTGTGTGGCATTCATCCTTACTCTAGTTTGGAGTTATGTAGTTTGCAGGATTCAACCTTTCTGTAGTTTTGGAGTTATGTAGTATTTGGGATTCATCCTTACTGTAGTTTTGACATATGTAGTATGTGGGATTCATCCTTACTGTAGTGTTGGAGTTATGTAGTCTATGGGATTTATCCTTCCAGTATTTTTGGGGTTGTGTAGTGTGTCAGATTCATCCTTACTGTAGTTTTGGAGTAATGTAGTGTATGGGATTCATCTTTACTGCAGTTTTGGAGTTATGTAGTGTATGGGATGTATCCTTACTGTAGTTTCCTATTACAGAGTGAGCAGGATCCACCATTAGTGTAGTTTTAAAGATACACAGTGTATGGGATGCATCCTTACTGTAGTTTTGAAGTTACGTAGTATGTGGGATTCATCCTTAGTGTAGTTTTAGAGTTATGTATTGTGGGTGATTCATCCAGCTGTAGTTTGGAGTTACATAGTGAGCGGGACTCATCTTTACTGTAATTTTGGAGTTTTGTAGTGTGCAGGACTCATCCTTACTGCAGTTTTGATGTTATTCAATGTGTAGGATTCATCCCTACTGTAGTTTGGAGTTATGTAGTGAGCAGGACTCATCCTTACTGTAATTTTAAAGTTTTGTAGTATGCAGGACTCATCCTTACTGTATTTTTGGGGTTGTATAGTATGTCCGATTCATCCTTACTGTAGTTTTGGAGTTATGTAGTTTTCAGGATTCATGATTCATCCTTACTGTAACTTTGGAGTTATGTAGTGTATGAGATACATCCTCACTGTAGTTTTAGTGTTATGTATTATGCGGGATTCATCCTTAGCGTAGTGTTACAGTTATGTAGTGTGCTGGATTCATCCTTACTGTAGTTTTGAAGTTATGTAGTGTTGGAGATTCACCCTTACTGTAGTTTTAAAGTTATGTAGTGTATGGGATACATCCTTACTGTTGTTTTGGAGTTATGTAGTATGCAGGATTCATCCTTAGTGTAGTTTGGAGTTATGTATTGAGCAGAATTCATCCTTACTGTAGTTTTGGAGTTATGCAGTGTGTGGGATTCATCCTTAATGCAGTTTTGGAGTTACATAGTGAGCAGGATTCAGCCTTACTGTAGTTATGGAGTTATGTAGTGTATGAGATGCATCCTTCCTGTATTTTTAGAGTTATTTAGTGTGCAGGATTCATCCTTAGTGCAGTTTGGAGTTACGTATTGAGGAGGATTCATCTTTACTGTAGTTTTGAAGTTATGTAGTATGTGGGAATCATCCCTACTGTAGTTTTGAAGTTAAGTGGTGTTTGGGACTCATACTTACTGTAGTTTTGAAGTTACATAGTGTGCATGATTCATCCTTACTGTAGTTTTGGAGTTATATAGTGTGCAGGATTCATCCTCACTGTAGTTTTGGTGTTATATAGTTAATAGGATGCATCTTTAGTTTGGAATTACATAGTGAGCAGGATCCATCCTTACTGTAGTTTTGGAGTTATCTAGTGTATGGGATGCATCCTTACTGTAATTTGCTGTTGTGTATTCAGTGGGATTCTTCCTTGCTGTAGTTTTGGAGTTATATAGCATGCAGGATTTATCCTTACTGTAGTTTTGGAGTTATATTGTATGTGAGATTCATCCTTACTGTAGTTTTGGAGTTATGTAGTCTTCCAGATTCATCCTTACTGTAGTTTTGGAGTTTTGCAGTGTGCGGGATTCATCCTTAATCTACTTATAGTTATGTAACATATGGTATGCATCCTTGCTGCAGTTCTGGAGTTACGTAGTATACGGATTCATCCATACTCTAGTTTTGGAGTTATGTAGTGTACAGGATTCAACCTTACTGTAGTTTTGGAGTTAAATAGTGTGTGGGATGCATCCCTACTGCAGTTTTGGAGTTATGTAATGTGCAGGATTCATCCTTACTGTAGTTTTGGAGTGCTGTAGTGTGCAGGATTTATCCTTACTGTAGTTTTTAAGTTATGCAGTGCATGGGATGTATCCTAAATGTAGTTTTGGAGTTACATAGTGAGCAGGATTCATCCATACTGTAGTTTTAGAGTTATGTAGTGTATTGGATGCATCCTTACTATAGTTTGCTGTTACATAGTGAGTGGGATTCATCCTTACTATAGTTTTGGAGTTTTGTAGTGTGCGGGATTCATCCATACTATAGTTTGGAGATTTGTAGTATGTGGGATTCATCCTTCATGCAGTTTTGGAGTTATGTAGTGTGCAGGATCCGTCCTTACTTTAGTTTTGTACTTATGTAGTGTGCGGAATTTATCCTAACTTTAATTTTGGAGTTATGTAGTGTATAGGATGCATTCCTACTCTAGTTTGCAGTTATGTAGTGTGTAGGATGCATCCTTACAGTAGTTTTGGAGTTATGTAGTGTATGGGATGCATCCTTACAGTAGTGTACTATTATGTAGTGAGCTGGATTCATCCTTACTGTAGTTTTGAAGTTATGTAGTCTATGGGATGCATCCTTACTGTAGTATGCTGTTACATAGTGAGCGGGATGCAGCCTTACTGTAGTTTTGGAGTTATGTAGTTTATGGGAAGCACCCTTACTGTAATTTGCTGCTATTTAGTGAGCAGGATGCAGCCTTACTGTAGTTTTGGAGTTATGTAGTGTATGGGATTCCTCCTTACTGTAGTTTTGAAGGTATGTAGTGTGCAACATTCATTCTTACTCTAGTTTGCAGTTTCGTAGTGAGCAGGATTCATCCTTACTGTAGTTTTGGAGTTATCTAGTGTACAGGATTCATCCTTACTGTAGTTTTGGAGTTATGTAGTGTATGGGATGCATCCTTACTGTAGTTTCCTATTATGTTGTGAGTGGGATTCATCATTACTGTAGTTTTGAAGTTATGTAGCATGCAGAATTTATCCTTACTGTAGTTTTGGAGTTATGTAGTGAGCGGGATTCATCCTTACTGTAGTTCAGAAGTAATGTAGTGTGCTGGATTCATCCTTACTCTAGTTTTAGAGTTATGTAGTGTATGCGATGCATCCTTGCTGTAGTTTTGGAGTTACATAGTGAGCAGGATTCAACCTTACTGTAGTTTTGGAGTTATGTAGTGTACGGAATTCATCCTTACCATAGTTCTTGAGATATGTTGTGTATGGGATGCATCCTTACTGTAGTTTTGGAGTTATGTAGTGTATAGGATGCATTCTTACTCTAGTTTGGAATTATGTAGTGTATGGGATGCATCTTTACTATAGTTTCCTGTTACGTAGTGAGCGGTATTCACCCTTACTGTAGTTTCCTATTACATAGTGAAAGGGATTCATCCTTACTGTAGTTTTGAAGTTATATAGTGTATGGCATTCATCCTTACTCTAGTTTGGAGTTACGTAGTGAGTAGAATTCATTCTTACTGTAGTTTTGAAGTTATGTAGTGCATGGAATTCATCCTTACCATAGTTTTTGAGATATGTAGTTTATTGGATGCATCCTTACTGTAGTTTTGGAGTTATGTACTGTATAGGATGCATTCTTACTCTAGTTTGGAGTTATATAGTGTATGGGATGCATCATTACATTAGTTTTGAACTTATGTAGTGTGTGGCATTCATCCTTACTCTATTTTGGAGTTATGTAGTTTGCAGGATTCAACCTTTGTGTAGTTTTGGAATTATGTAGTATTTGGGATTCATCCTTACTGTAGTTTTGACATATGTAGTATGTGGGATTCATCCTTAGTGTAGTTTGGAGTTATGTATTGAGCAGAATTCATCCTTACTGTAGTTTTGGAGTTATGCAGTGTGTGGGATTCATCCTTAATGCAGTTTTGGAGTTACATAGTGAGCAGGATTCAGCCTTACTGTAGTTTGGAGTTATGTATTGAGGAGGATTCATCTTTACTGTAGTTTTGAAGTTATGTAGTATGTGGGATTCATCCCTACTGTAGTTTTGAAGTTAAGTAGTGTTTGGGACTCATCCTTACTGTAGTTTTCAAGTTACATAGTGTGTAGGATTCATCCGTACTGTAGTTTTGGAGTTATATAGTGTGCGGGATTCATCCTCACTGTAGTTTTGGTGTTATATAGTTAATAGGATGCATCTTTAGTTTGGAATTACATAGTGAGCAGGATCCATCCTTACTGTAGTTTTGGAGTTATCTAGTGTATGGGATGCATCCTTACTGTAATTTGCTGTTGTGTATTCAGTGGGATTCTTCCTTGCTGTAGTTTTGGAGTTATATAGCATGCAGGATTTATCCTTACTGTAGTTTTGGAGTTATATTGTATGTGAGATTCATCCTTACTGTATTTTTGGAGTTATGTAGTCTTCCAGATGCATCCTTACTGTAGTTTTGGAGTTTTGCAGTGTGCGGGATTCATCCTTAATCTACTTATAGTTATGTAGCATATGGTATGCATCCTTGCTGCAGTTCTGGAGTTACGTAGTATAGGGATTCATCCATACTCTAGTTTTGGAGTTATGTAGTGTACAGGATTCAACCTTACTGTAGTTTTGGAGTTAAATAGTGTGTGGGATGCATCCCTACTGCAGTTTTGGAGTTATGTAATGTGCAGGATTCATCCTTACTGTAGTTTTGGAGTGCTGTAGTGTGCAGGATTTATCCTTACTGTAGTTTTTAAGTTATGCAGTGCATGGGATGTATCCTAAATGTAGTTTTGGAGTTACATAGTGAGCAGGATTCATCCATACTGTAGTTTTAGAGTTATGTAGTGTATTGGATGCATCCTTACTATAGTTTGCTGTTACATAGTGAGTGGGATTCATCCTTACTATAGTTTTGGAGTTTTGTAGCGTGCGGGATTCATCGATACTATAGTTTGGAGATTTGTAGTATGTGGGATTCATCCTTCATGCAGTTTTGGAGTTATGTAGTGTGCAGGATCCATCCTTACTTTAGTTTTGTACTTATGTAGTGTGCGGAATTTATCCTAACTTTAATTTTGGAGTTATGTAGTGTATAGGATGCATTCCTACTCTAGTTTGCAGTTATGTAGTGTGTAGGATGCATCCTTACAGTAGTTTTGGAGTTATGTAGTGTATGGGATGCATCCTTACAGTAGTGTACTATTATGTAGTGAGCTGGATTCATCCTTACTGTAGTTTTGAAGTTATGTAGTCTATGGGATGCATCCTTACTGTAGTATGCTGTTACGTAGTGAGCGGGATGCAGCCTTACTGTAGTTTTGGAGTTATGTAGTTTATGGGAAGCATCCTTACTGTAATTTGCTGCTATGTAGTGAGCAGGATGCAGCCTTACTGTAGTTTTGGAGTTATGTAGTGTATGGGATTCCTCCTTACTGTAGTTTTGAAGGTATGTAGTGTGCAACATTCATTCTTACTCTAGTTTAGAGTTTCGTAGTGAGCAGAATTCATCCTTACTATAGTTTTGGAGTTATCTAGTGTACAGGATTCATCCTTACTGTAGTTTTGGAGTTATGTAGTGTATGGGATGCATCCTTACTATAGTTTCCTATTATGCTGTGAGTGGGATTCATCATTACTGTAGTTTTGAAGTTATGTAGCGTGCAGAATTTATCCTTACTGTAGTTTTGGAGTTATGTAGTGAGCGGGATTCATCCTTACTGTAGTTCAGAAGTAATGTAGTGTGCTGGATTCATCCTTACTCTAGTTTTAGAGTTATGTAGTGTATGCGATGCATCCTTGCTGTAGTTTTGGAGTTACATAGTGAGCAGGATTCAACCTTACTGTAGTTTTGGAGTTATGTAGTGTACGGAATTCATCCTTACCATAGTTCTTGAGATATGTTGTGTATGGGATGCATCCTTACTGTAGTTTTGGAGTTATGTAGTGTATAGGATGCATTCTTACTCTAGTTTGGAATTATGTAGTGTATGGGATGCATCTGTACTATAGTTTCCTGTTACGTAGTGAGTGGTATTCATCCTTACTGTAGTTTCCTATTACATAGTGAAAGGGATTCATCCTTACTGTAGTTTTGAAGTTATATAGTGTGTGGCATTCATCCTTACTCTAGTTTGGAGTTACGTAGTGAGCAGAATTCATTCTTACTGTAGTTTTGAAGTTATGTAGTGCATGGAATTCATCCTTATCATAGTTTTTGAGATATGTAGTTTATGGGATGCATCCTTACTGTAGTTTTGGAGTTATGTACTGTATAGGATGCATTCTTACTCTAGATTGGAGTTATGTAGTGTATGGGATGCATCCTTACATTAGTTTTGAACTTATGTAGTGTGTGGCATTCATCCCTACTCTAGTTTGGAGTTATGTAGTTTGCAGGATTCAACCTTTCTGTAGTTTTGGAGTTATGTAGTATTTGGGGTTCATCCTTACTGTAGTTTTGACATATGTAGTATGTGGGATTCATCCTTACTGTAGTGTTGGAGTTATGTAGTCTATGGGATGCATCCTTCCTGTATTTTTGGGGTTGTGTAGTGTGTCGGATTCATCCTTACTGTAGTTTTGGAGTAATGTAGTGTATGGGATTCATCTTTACTGTAGTTTTGGAGTTATGTAGTGAATGTTTGTTTATTTATTTTACATTTGTTGACCGGGCTAGTCTAACTGGACATATATCCGTTTACAGCAGAGGCCCAGGGAGAAAAGCTCCAGTACAGGTAAAAATAACAATGATATTTAACAAAGAAAAAATTATTATTCATAAAAATATACAAGGTACAAGAGAGAATTACAAAAATGATGAAAATACTTAAGTCAAGTTACACAAATTAAAAATAAAAAAGAAAATACTGAAGTTTAAAATAATAGAAGGCATACTTTTGAGATGCAACTGTCAACACTAGAAAGTGTCAGATAGGAGCTCAGTCATGGGACGGGAAGACAAATAAGGTGTATTGAGACTTACTTTCAGTCGGGATTAGTACAAGGACATAGCCATTGAGTTTTAAGATGTTCTTTGATATGTCTTTTGAATAGAGAGGTAGACTCTTGAGTAGCTATTTCTTGAGGGAGTAGATTCCAGTGTTTACCTATGGAATTTGAAAATAACGCATCCCCAGCTTTATTGTTTGATTTAGTTGTAGATACTAGGAATTTATTGGCAGAGCGAAGTGTGGCTAGGTTTTTATAAGGAGAGATCAGTTTAGCCAGGCTAGGAGTATTATCAGGGAAGTGAAGGGTCTTATGAATGACAAGTAATTGTTGGTAGAGTAAGTGGTTTTTTAGCTCTAGCCAATTTAGTTGTTTGAGGTTTTGACAGTGGTGAGTTCTAAGGGGAGTAGCATTTATGAATATGGCTATACGATTATAGCAGGTAGAGAGTTTGGTAATGTTGGTTTTAGATAAGGTAGTAAATATAGCTGAAGCATAAAAAAGGCTGGAAAGCAGGTGGGTCTGTGCAATGGTTTTTCTAGCTGCTGGGTTAAGGAAGGGTTTAATTCTGTGAGTGTCCCAATTTTTTTATTAACAGCTTTAATAGTAGCATTAATTTGGTCATCAAAGTTAAGATGGTTGTCAATGGTTACACCTAATAGTCGAGTGGTCGTATCGGGGTTAATACAGGTAGAATTATTTGAGGAGATAGTGAAGAATGGTGTAGGAGATTTATTAGTAGGAGTAAAGAGAAGAAGCTTAGTTTTTTGGGGGTTAAGGAGGAGGCAGTGTTGCATAAACCACTTTTCAACGTTATGGAAAGCTGTTTGGGTGATGGATTGGAGGGAGGAAACATTTATAGCAGAGCAGATCAAAGTCGAGTCGTCTGCATATTGGATGCAGGTCGCTTGTGGCACATTCAAATAAAGGTCATTAATAAATAATGAGAAAAGAAGTGGGCAAAGGATTGATCCTTGTGGAACACCTACATTTACTGGGAGTAGGGATGATAGGTTGAGCTCCCAAAGCACTGCTTGTTGCTTGTTTTCGAGATAGCTTCTAAACCACTGTAAAGAATGTGAGCTTAGAGAGAAGAGGTTGAGTTTTTCAAGAAGTATATTATGGTTAACCATATCAAAAGCTTTTGATAGGTCTATGAATAGTGCAGATGAGAAATGATTGTTATTTCGATTATTATTAATGGAGTCAGCAAAGGAAAGGATGGCAGTTGTAGTGCTATGGTAAGGCCTGAAACCATGTTGACAGTCAGCTAGAAGTTTGTTTTGAAGAAGGTAGTTAAGAAATTGTTTGTGTATGCATCTTTACATTATCTTAGCTAATGGGGACAGTAAGGCAATAGGGCAATAGTTAGAGAGCTCAGAAGAAGAGCCCCCTTTAGGTAGAGGAATTAAATGAGATATTTTCCAAATGGTAGGGATTTTTCCTTCAGAGATGGTCCTATTAATCAGAATAGATACTGGGTGATAAATAGCTTTTGCGGCAATTACTCATCCAGTAAGGATGAATCACCCACAATACATATGGGATGTATCAAATACGAATGGGATGTATCCTTACTGTAGTTTCCTATTACAGAGTGAGCAGGATCCACCCTTAGTGTAGTTTTAAAGATACGCAGTGCATGGGATGCATCCTTACTGTAGTTTTGAAGTTACATAGTATGTGGGATTCATCCTTAGTGTAGTTTTAGAGTTATGTATTGTGGGTGATTCATCCTTACTGTAGTTTGGAGTTACATAGTGAGCGGGACTCATCTTTACTGTAATTTTGGAGTTTTGTAGTGTGCAGGACTCATCCTTACTGCAGTTTTGTAGTTATTCATTGTATAGGATTCATCCCTACTGTAGTTTGGAGTTATGTAGTGAGCAGGACTCATCCTTACTGTAATTTTAAAGTTTTGTAGTGTGCAGGACTCATCCTTACTGTATTTTTGGGGTTGTATAGTGTGTCCAATTCATCCTTACTGTAGTTTTGGAGTTATGTAGTTTTCAGGATTCATGATTCATCCTTACTGTAACTTTGGAGTTATGTAGTGTATGAGATGCATCCTCACTGTAGTTTTAGTGTTATGTACTATGCGGGATTCATCCTTAGTGTAGTGTTAGAGTTATGTAGTGTGCTGGCTACATCCTTACTGTAGTTTTGAAGTTATGTAGTGTTGGGGATTCACCCTTACTGTAGTTTTAGAGTTATGTATTGTATGGGATGCATCCTTACTGTTGTTTTGAAGTTATGTAGTATGCAGGATTCATCCTTAGTGTAGTTTGGAGTTATGTATTGAGCAGAATTCATCCTTATTGTAGTTTTGGAGTTATGCAGTGTGTGGGATTCAGCCTTAATACAGTTTTGGAGTTACATAGTGAGCAGGATTCAGCCTTACTGTAGTTATGGAGTTATGTAGTGTATGAGATGCATCCTTACTGTATTTTTAGAGTTATTTAGTGTGCAGGATTCATCCTTAGTGTAGTTTGGAGTTACGTATTGAGGAGGATTCATCTTTACTGTAGTTTTGAAGTTATGTAGTATGTGGGACTCATTTCTACTGTAGTTTTGAAGTTAAGTAGTGTTTGGGACTCATCCTTACTGTAGTTTTGAAGTTACATAGTGTGCAGGATTCATCCTTACTGTAGTTTTGGAGTTATATAGTGTGCGGGATTCATCTTCACTGTAGTTTTGGTGTTATATAGTTAATAGGATGCATCTTTAGTTTGGAATTACATAGTGAGCAGGATCCATCCTTACTGTAGTTTTGGAGTTATCTAGTGTATGGGATGCATCCTTAATGTAATTTGCTGTTGTGTATTCAGTGGGATTCTTCCTTGCTGTAGTTTTGAAGTTATATAGCATCCC